>NC_056744.1:1337849451-1338004451 GCF_019279795.1 Protopterus annectens | reverse complement strand
ACTGTTATATTGTTATAATAATTTTTGTATAGAAAGTTGAATTTTTGTTTTTAATATAGAGTTTTGATTGTTAAGTAATTTTCAGAAAGGAATCTTGTGCTTGAATTTTAATGGGAGAAGCATTTATGCTGAATGCAGTATGACTTTAAGTCAGAAGGGAAGGGCTATGCATTAGCATAATTAATTGAACCGTTGGGTATAAAACTTGGAAGGTTTTTTCATTACATTGTCTGATGAAGTGGCTTAGTCCACGAAAGCGCTCACCTGTTATCTGTCTTTGGATTAAAAATGTTTTATGTTCTTTATAGCTGCAGTCTGGTGCCTCCTTTTTCTGTTTTTGCGAATATATTTATATAGATATATATATACATACACGAGAAGCAGAAACTAACTGGTAATGGTAAGCTGTGCTCCCAAAAATCAGTTAAATAGCATACAAAAGCAAGGGAAGCAACAGACCACGGCTGTAATAATATAAAAATACAGTTTATTCCAAATTAAAATGTTGGGTGAGCACTTTCATGGACTAAGCCACTTCATCAGACAATAAAATAAGACAAAATCCACCATTTTATACCACAGGTTTCTAATCAATTATGTTAATACAAATCCTACCCTTGATTTAAAGTCACATTACATTCAAAGCATATTCAACAAATAACATAAGATTACCATACTAAAAAATATATGCTTGATGTAATATTACATTTAAAAACATAAATTAATAGCAGATATATATATATATGTGTGTGTGTGTGTGTGTGTGTGTGTGCGTGTGTGTGTGTGTGTGTGTGTGTGTGTGCAAATAACTACTT
This sequence comes from Protopterus annectens, assembly GCF_019279795.1. Lineage (NCBI taxonomy): Eukaryota > Metazoa > Chordata > Ceratodontiformes > Protopteridae > Protopterus > Protopterus annectens. Next base: position 1,338,003,636 of record NC_056744.1, on the reverse strand, counting down.
AAGCAAGTCCCTACCTAAAAGCATGGGCTTGATATTTATTTTGTTATTGAGGCCCTTTCCCATGTTCGCCCTAAGCCTCACAATCCATTCAAGTTCTCTGGTCTCAACTTTCAATTTCATATCCCTCCCTCTACAACTGTCAATAACCCTGTCTATAACCATAAAGACAAATATGTGTCTGTCTCCATGTCTCCCTACATGCCTTGCCAAAGCATTTGTTTCTGCCATCCTCCCTATATCATAGGAATGCTCTCTCATTCTATCCCTAAGTCTTCTAGTTGTCATACCAACATAGAAGGATGTGCAGATCAGGCAATAAGCCAAATAAACAATATTAGTACTATTGCAATTGGCTAAAAGTTTAAATCTAAACACTCTATCCATATCTGGATGCCTAAATTCTCCACTAGAATATATGTGTGTACAAAGATTGCACCCATTGCAAGGTAAGGTGCCAAAACCACCCACATCAGAAACCTGTGCTACCCCCGGCTGTAGCCGAGGTCCACACAATAATCTTTTCAGATTCTTTTTATTTTTAAAACTATATTTCAGGGTTTCTCCCACTAAATGTACATTCCCTGTTGCATACGGCTACATCATAAAACTGCTATATTTACTCCACACTCCGTTGTTATCTGGTAGAGTGCTAGCTCCCCTTGCACCATTCTCCGATGGATTAGGAAGGGGCATTGCTGAAAGAACAGGTGCTCCTTCCTCATGCTGTACATTATTGGCATCTCTCATGGAAACGCCCAATGAACCAGAGAGGGGCATGATATGTGCATCAGATGCTATATCCACTATCTCCACCTCCTTAGATGCTAATATGTTGTCTCCTTCTCTCGATTGGATCACCTCCTGATTCAGCGCCTCTGTATTGGTCGGGGTGACTGGGCGCTGATGAGCTCTGTCTGTTGTACTGTGAATAGTTCGTTCCCTGGGCCAGGCAAAGACCTGCCCATGAGCAAAATCATTCATATCTCTTTGGATTTTTTTTCTTTTTATAGCCAAGCAGTTGTCGCTCATACATACCAACAGTCTCTAAAAGATATTCAAGTTTAATGTCCACCACTGTACATATAGCTCTTCTTGCAATCTAAATATTATTAGATAGCTCAGCCTCTTCAGGCTTGAAATAGTCAATCAATAGCAACATATAGCTGTGGCTAGTTTCTATATTAATATGTTGCCAATTCAATAACAGACCTTTATAAAGAGTACCATAAGTGGGCATATTAAGTACTCGTAACCCATGGGGGGGGCAATATTTAAATGTAAACAGGCTTCAAAATAAAGGCTTTGTGACTGTAGGCATTTAAACTTCTGAAGATCTTTCTCTAGTTTAAAATAGCTCCTTTTTCAAGGCTGCAAAATCATACTCAGTACTTCCCTCGGGTATAGCTGTGCTAGGGACCATATCACAGCCTAATAAAGGATTCTCCTTCACTCCAATGAATCTCTGTAGATGTCTCACATCCAAGATCCTTCCTCCTTCAGGAACTGAAGCAGGTTCAAGCCCTTCCACTGGCAAATTAACTTCAGCCATGTCCAGAAACCACTTACAACAAAATATAACAATGAGAAGCAGAAACTAACTGGTAATGGTAAGCTGTGCTCCCAAAAAACAGTTAAATAGCATACAAAAGCAAGGGAAGCAACAGACCACGGCTGTAATAATATAAAAATACAGTTTATTCCAAATTAAAATGTTGGCTGAGCGCTTCATGGACTAAGCCACTTCCCCAGACAATAAAATAAGACAAAATCCTCCATTTTATACCACAGGTATCTAATCAATTATGTTAATACAAATCTTACCCCTGATTGTCACATTACATTCAAAGGATATTCAACAAATAACATAAGATTACCATACTAAAAAATTTATGCTTGATGTCATATTACATTTAAAAACATAAATTAATAGTGTATATATATATATATATATATATATATATATATATATATATATATATATATATATTTATGAGACAAAAAAATAAAAAATGAACAAACCGCAACCAAAAGTAAAAAGGTATCATTTAATCAAAATTTGATGTTAACTTAAATAACTTAGCACTTTCGCCTTAAAAAAAAATCCAGGCTTTTTCAGAGTCATTTAAGCATTAAATTCTTTCACTTAATATAGTCAACTGACCAAATTCAGTGACTAATCAATCTCTTTCAATGAATTTGAATTAGATTACATCATCAATGAATTTCTGTGCTAGTTATACCAAAATTAAGTACAATCACAACCGTTTCACCATCCGCAGTTTTAAATTGATTTAAAAGATTGCACCCATTAAAAGGGAAGATGCCATAGCCACCCACATCAGAAACCTGTGCTTTTTATTTTTAAAACTATATTTCGGGGTTTCTCCCACTAAATGTTTAATATCATCATCAGCACATAAAATGTTCCAGTTCCTATGGTATATTTCTTGTAGTGCCTTAATATTACTGGTGGTGACGGTATGCCATCAGAGATGTAAGGTCTACTCTCACTACTCCTACAGCCAGAAACTTCCCTTAATGTGCCCTGGAGCTCACTTTCAGCAGATCCTCTCAGCAAGAACCTTACTTTCAGCTCATCAAGTTCACCCTCAAACTTGTCTTGATTCACTGTTAGCCTTGATGTACTAAGTCCTTGTCCTCTAACAATATTCTTAAAAATATGCTGAGGGTGCATGCTTGCACTATGTAAATAACAACTCCTGTAGCAGTCTTTCCTGTAGATCTCAGTCTCAAAATATCCACTAACTTTCTGGTTGATCTTCACATCCAAAAAGTCTACTGGATCAAATGAACTTTTCATCGTAAATCTCAAAAAACTAGTACATCCTAGTACTGCTTCTCATATAGTTCCCCTTTACAATCTCAAAATACTGAAATCTCGAATTTCAGTATCTCAAAATCATAAAGGCAAAAACATAAAACACAGACAACCCAAAGCCACAAAATTCAAAATCCTGAACACACAGCATACAGCACACCACACATACACCGCAATACCCTAAGTACAATACAAAAAAACACACAAAAACATAACCCCACACATCCACAAACCTACGCTCTATATATATATATATATATATATATATATATATATATATATATATATAAATATATATATATATATATATATATATATATATATATATATATATTTATATAAATCAGTACTACCACCACAACGACAAATGGCACAAAACAAAATGTTTTATAAAAGTGACTTAGATTTTTTGTCTGCCAGTGAATGATTAAAAGATGATCTTTTACTGAGGGTCTATGATGAAAGAGAAATACAGGGCTTCTTTAATGAAGTATATGCTTTACAACACATGAGGTAAACTTTTTTATTCTGGAAATACAATAAATACTGATTTGCATCAGAAAAAGGATCATCACAGGAATAATGTGAGAATGGTTCTCATGTACTCCAGTGATGTAAAATATGTATGTGAAATTATTAAAGATTTTTACTAGTGACGAGACCACAAGATGTATAGTTGATGATAGACCATCTTTCTCTTTCAGAACTAACAAGAACCTTAAAACCTCTACTTTGCCATAGACCATATAAGAATAAGCAACCATTTTCTAACAGAATAGGGACATACCCATGTAGAGCATGTACCTGTTGGAAATATATATTGAAACAACAAACATTTTTACATCTCTGAACTGGTAGAACCCATAGCATATTGCAGGTGAAAAAATGTTATATATTTGCCATGCTGTCAAGCATGCAACAGCTTCTACGTTGGCAAAATGAACTGCCAGTTAAAGGATAGGATCTCCAAACACCTAAGTGGCATTAAATAAAAAGATATCAAGAATCTCATACAAAAAATATATATTGACTATCAATTCGCACTCCTTTTTGTTCATGGTGTTACAACTTATTCAAGAAAACTTGAGAGGAGGTGATTTAACTTTAATTATGGAACTGGCTGAAATGCAATGGATTGAAGAACTACAGGCTGACACACACCCTGGTTTGAACACTTGTATTTCTCTGAAACCAGCCTTGAAAGAGCAGAGGTTGAAATCTTGCTGCTAACTGGCTCCCTATTTTGTTTAAATGTATCTCTGTCATGGCTGTATATTAGATCTGAAGATGGGCTTTGGATTGAGCCGAAAGCACTCATCTCATTTTTTACCTTTATACTATCTTGTTTTTACTTTTATTAAGAGTAGTATTTTATGACATTTATCATGGTGGTACTGATTTCTTTATACATCATTTCATTGCTGTTACAGTATCCACCTTTAGTGGATCTTTCATTATTTTTGCTGGTTGTTTTATATATATATATATATATATATATATATATATATATATATATATATATATATAGATATATATATATATAGATACACACACACACACACACACACACACACGTATATATATATATATATATATATATATATATATATATATATATATATATATATATATATCAGTATATTGTTGTTCCATTCTGAAGTATTGCATGTAGAAAATGTTAAAATGGAATTTGCCCTTTCCCCACTTTTGTATGATCCCATATTTGGTATATATAATTCAACAGGGGTAAGGGGATTGCATAAAATAGGATTCAGCATTTTGTACCATTAACATTTTGACACAGAAGCCTATATATGCTTTATCTCTGTATGATCAAATATTCTTAATGTCACAGTTAAAAATAGCATTAAGAAGTTCCAACATACAGAAGACTGAATTCCCCAAATAAGCACACAAAAGATTAGGAAAGGAAAAGTACTTCCTCTCAAAGATTAAGAACCAACCAAAGAGTTAACTGCACATGAAATAATCCAAAAAACCAACACAAAATGTGCCAGACTTAGCTAGGACCACTTGATGGCCATCAGAAAACTCTAAAAGTTCTGAAAGTTCCACAACAAACAATTTATTATAAAAAAGGCTTAGTGCTTTCATCCATAAACTGGACTTAGTCAGATCAAATTAATACACATTTGTGTTATATACATGACAAAGAATTAAATCATTTATTACCTTTTTAAAGGGATATACCATTCAATAAATAAGAAAAATTATTTAATATACACATTTATATAAAAACGTCATACCTTCCTATAATTAAAAGTTTAAGTCTAAAGGGTATAAGAAACATAATGTTTAATATGTAGAAAATTCATATTATCTATATATAACAATCAATATCTGAAAAATAAAAAATATAAATAATAATATAAATAAGACCACTAACACCTCTCTAACTTAGCCAATCTCATCTTTAAAATAGAAAAAATAGATATTTTTTCATTGATACCAGTTTTGCAAGTTGCATCTAACTTGATCTGACAATAAATTTCACTGTATTCTAACTGCGTCTCCCATGAACCACTCCTAGAGCACAACTCAACCTTATCCAGTATAGCAAACATAGATTTTTGCAATCTAAACTAACCACATTGTTTTTAAAGTAAATTCCTATTATTCATTGTTCTACTATCTTAAATATGTTTGTATATGCTTTTCCTGTAGGTGCACTCACTTTTTCCACATAAAATGCAGTGCAGGTGTGACATTTCGCTAATTAGATTGCACAATGGGAGTCATAGTTAGCTTGCATAAAGGTAATTCTACTCTTTAGCACATTATCTAGTTGTATTCCTTCCCTTTCAAGGATATAATTATATTACCCACAGACTCCACATTTAGTGAATCCAGATCAATACCATCCCTGCGATGTACTTGAACATTGTGTTGAAAAATATTCTTTATATTATCTCCTATCTACAAAAGTTGGCTGTTCGCCCAGTCTGTTAAAAATAAGATCATTACTCCTAAAACATATTCCATTTGCTCCTAGGTATATTCATTATATCCTTAAAACCCTCCTAGAACTTCATAACCACACCTCTGTTATGACCTCCATTATTCTCCAAATCATCAAAATGGAAATAGTAGGAGATTGAATTATATTTTAAAAAAGCCCCTGTTATCAGCTTAAACTTAGTTTCCTGGGAGTAACCTCTATCAAGAAACATACCTTTCAAATTAGCAGCTTCCAAATAATAGAGTTTGTCATCTGAATCATACATGATAGCCTAATAAACCCTCACCAATCCCACTTTCTGGTGGTGGGGGTGATGAATTGAATAATAGAGTTATGCATTACTAAAAGTGGGCTTTCTAAAGATGTCTGACACAAAACAACCATCTTTAATAGACTCAGTAGTGTTCAAATTATTAATATTATCTGTTTTATATGTGTAAGTAAATAAAAAATCAGTGGTGGTATTTAAATATCTAATAAATTATTCCACAAATTCATCAGGCCCTTCCCATGAAATAAATATATCATCAAGCTAGCAGGTCCATTTTACAATAATTAAAAAACATTATTAATGAAAAGAAATTTTTTTCCCAACCATACAAAACTGAATTTGCAAAAATTGGAGCACAAGAAGCACCCATGACAACACCACAAATTTGTTGATAAAAAAATGAGATGTTGCAAATAGATTTTACACTGATCTAAAAGTTGAAACCTTTGTTGCCTTTCTGTAATACTATTACTTGAGTAGTTAGAGACTATAATAGACATAAGATAGGCTGTAACAGCTGCTATTTTCAGCTAGTGATATATTTTTCATGGCATATATGAAAGATATATTCTGGTTATTCCACTGGCTTTTGGTGTAAAGTGGTTGAGAGAGCATTTGAGTCAAAGTTTTGTTATTAATAATAGTATTTTTATATTGCTTTTTTCTTTAACAGAATTAGTTTTATGAAACAACTATTTTACCTTTTCTTGCTCATCTAGTCAGGATAAAATAGACGAGTCTTTGTGGGTTCTGTTCAGTCGCTTTATGATGAGGATTGAGGCTTAATAACTTTAACTTAGATAAACGTATAAACAAACTAGCTATTACACTCACACATGCTCACTCTCTGGTTGCACTCACAAAATGGCACTGAAGCTAATGTGCTGGCTATTTATATACACGTGCCGGCCTTGAAGTACTTCTAAAGGTACAAACATCCACACGCTATTCTACACATTTGATGGTGAATTTTTCAGGCAAAAGTATGGAGTACCTATGAGGACTTTCTTTGTTCCTGTGGCAGCTTTCTTTGCTCATATTTTTGTCAATATCATGCTAGTCTAAGGGAATGCATTTACATTAAGGGAAGTTTGTGGTGTCATTATTTGAAGGCTTATTTTGCTTTCTGGATGATATCCTTCAAAGACAACAGGGGTACATAATAGTTCTGAGTGATTTTTATCTTATATTCAAACTTCAATGACTTTCTTAAATTTTACATTTTGCATGTGCAGCAATACAAGAATAATTCCAAGAATGGAACTGAATCAAATATAAAGAAGATGTTCCCTAATCAATATGTACACTTTGATAGTGTACACATATTTTGGTATAAAAAAGGACATTGAGAAGGAGCTGTTTTCAGGATGGTATCTGGAGATTTGGTATTACTCATAAAGCAGAAATCTTGAAAGGTTATGTTGAAATATAGGTGCTATCCTGATTATATATAGGATGAGACAATATCAGATATTGTTGAGAGTCAAGAGATAGATATGCCCATTTCTTAAAAAAAGTCTATTAGTAAAAGAAGCAATTTAATGGATAAAAGATTGGTTAAATCTGTATTTTTACACCTATCAGTTGTAAAGATGTAACATTTATAATGGAAAAACTGCATGTATCTGTTGGGGCATGAATTCATTAAGAGGAGGTTAGGGGCATGATCCAGTGTTATATTTATAAGTCCAAGACAATATAAGCAATAGGCTGAGTTCAGAGAAATTTTATATTGAAACTCTTGGTGTGATAAAACAAGGTGGTATACAGTATGTAAACAATTTATTTATTATTTATTTTACATTTTTTGACCGGGATAGTCCAACTGGAGCCATGTCCATTTTCAGTGGAGGCCCAGGGAGATAAGCTCCAAGTTATCAGATACAATAATACAAGTAAGACAAGAGTACATAAGTAGTATTACCAACGAATACATAGACAGACATGAGATACACCTGGTTATAGTCATGAGAAAATTAACAAAAAATAGTTAGTTGGGTTATTCACATTCATGTTGAGAGTTACCTGGGCTTTTTGCAGTGGCAAAGCCAGTTAAATGCCATATGTTGTTTGAGTTTAGTTTTAGATTGTCCTAGGGAGGAGAGCAAGGTAATATCACCTTGAAGTAAGTTCCAGGCTCTGCCTGCAGTGTTAGCAAAGAGGGAATCTCCAGCGGCGTTGTTGATTTTGATTGTCTGAATTAGAAGTTTGTTCGAGGATTGAAGCAGTCTTGGATTGTTGTGGGGGGTGATAATATTTTGAAGGGCTTGTGTGTTATCTGGGTTATAGAGGATTTTGTTAGCCATGATCAGCAGTTTATATTGGATGAGACTGGGAAGTTCTAGCCACCCAAGCTGTTTTAGATTATTGCAGTGGTGTGTTTTAAAAGGCATTCCAGTGGCAAACCTGGCAATATGATTGTAACAGGTTGACAGTCTATTTAGTACAGATTTGTTTAGATTAGAGAGAAGGGGGGAGGCGTATAAAAGTGTTGAGAGTAGATGAGAGCGAGCTATAGCCATCTTTGCTGGAGGGGTTAGAAAGGCTTTTATTCTATACAGTGACCCAAGTTTTTTATTGATGTTCTTGATTGTTTGATTTACATGTAGGTCAGACTTTAGGTTATTGTCAATGATGACACCTAGTAATTTTGTAGAGGGGTCAGGGGAAATTATTGTCCCACCTTTTGCATTTATGGTAAAGGTGAAGGCGGCAGACCTATGAGTTGGAGAGAATAACAGCATTTTAGTTTTTTGGGATTTAGTAACAATATACGTTCAGAGAGCCAATTTTCTATGGTATTAAAGGTGGACTGAGTAGCGACCCTCAGGTCTGTGGGAGAAGTAGCTGAGCAAATCAGGGTGGAGTCATCAGTGTATTGGATACAGCTGACACTTGGTATGACTGTATATAAGTCATTAATAAAGATGGAAAACAGTAGGGGCCCTAATATGGAGCCTTGTGGTACTCCAAGGGTGTTTGGTAATAGATTAGAGAGCTTGTTCTGCCATAGGACAGCCTGTTGTCTTCCATTAAGGTAGGATGTAAACCAAAGAAGGGCATTAGTATCAAGGTGGAAAGTTTGCAAGGTGTGAACCAGAAGTTGGTGATCAACCATGTCAAATGCCTTGGAAATATCCAAGAATAGGGCAGAGGATATGTGATTATTGTTATGGTTATTGTTTATGGTATTGGTAAAAGCCATTAACGCTGAGGTTGTGCTATGGTGTGGACAAAAACCATGCTGGGTATCCGCCATGAGGTGATTTTGGATTAGGTGGTGCATAAATTGTTTTTGTATACATTTTTCCATAATCTTTGCAAGTGGAGAAAGTATAACTATAGGTCTATAATTGGAGAATTCCGTAGAGGAACCTCCTTTATGTAGTGGGATTATGTAGGATGTTTTCCAGATGGTGGGAATGTTAGCTTCATCTATGGTACGATTGATTAGTACTGATATTGGATAGGCAATGGCATCAGCTGATTTTTGAAGGTACTCAGCGGGGAGCTGGTCAGCAGAGAGTGTGGTAGGTTTTAAGTTTTTGATCATGTTACGGATAAGTGATGTGGACACTGGTTGGAAGGAGAATGAGAGTCATTTTTTAGAGGTAGAGGTATCAGGGGCAGGGGAGCTAGAAGGTAATTGTCTAGCTAGAGCTTGAATTGTTTCAGTAAAGAAATGGTTAAAATGGTCAGAGACCTCCTCTGGGGATTTATCAATGGTGGAAGCAGGGATAGGTGTAGATGTTTTACAAGGACAGAGTAGATTGTTTAGCCCTGCCCAGAACTTCTGAGGATTGTCCTTGTTGGTTGTCTGTAAATTGCAGTAGTATTGTTTTTTGTCCTGTAGAATACATTTTTTTCTTTCATTCCTAGCATACCTATATTTAACATGATCATGGGGGTCTTTTGTGGAACACCATTGAGCCTATAGTTTGTTTCTGCTGGTAATTTTTAGTCTTGTCTCTTTAGATAGCCATGGTGAAGTTCTTGCTTTTGTACATTTTGAGCGGGCAGGTGCATGTAGATCAAGAATTCCAAGAAATTTGTTGTTAAAATAGGCAACTGCCTCCTCGAAGGGTAGGTGTTTTAGCATGGACCAATTGCAAGAGCTAAGTTCCAGTTGGAATTTGTCAGGGTCAAAGTTTCTTTTGCTCCTGACTTTTCTGAGTAGAGGTTGTTTTGGGGTAATGGCTTTATCCTTAACTATGCAAGTGAGAAGATGGTCACTTAGGTCATCGGGGAGGGTACCAGCAGCGTACAGTTGGGGATTACTATTTACGAGTACCCAGTCGAGTATACTATCTTTTTGGTTGGGCTTAATAGCCTGGTAGGGGAGGTAATGGTTTGTGTAAATGCATGCAAGTTGATGTGGGTCGAAGATGATTCTTTGGAACAAGAGCCCCAGTTGATGTTAAAGTCTCCTAGTATTAGTGTTTCTTGGGGGTAGTGACAAGATAGCCAGTGAAGCATGTCTTCAAGTGTGGCTACATTATTACCTGGGAGAATATACATACAGATGATGTTGATGCTTTTACTTTTGTTAAGTTGCAATCTAGTGGCAATAATCTCTGAGTTATTGATCTGAGGTGGTTGAATAACATCTGTGGTCACATTCAACTCAGATTTATAGAGTACAGCTGCCCCTCTGCCTTTCCTGGAAGCGTGATCTAGCCTGTGTATATTATATCCAGGTGGTAGCACTTCATTGTCAGTAATGTTAGGTTTTAACCAGGTCTCAGATAGACAGAGAACATCAGGGGAGTAGACAGCCAGGAGGGCATGCAATTTGTGTACCTTATTATTAATGCTCCTAATATTAAGATGACAGACAAGGAGAAGGTTAGTTGGTCTACTGGTTATAGTTTTGGGCCTTGGGTTGCAGGTTGAGAGGGTAATTGTATCGGTGGAGGATGGGCCTGGATTGGAGTGAATGTCACCACTGAGTATAAGACTAGGCCTATACTCAGTGATAAGCCTCAGGAGTTTGTTTAAAAGTTTGTAGTAGTGTCTGGACCTTGAGCTAATGTTTCAGGGGATAGTATGCTGTATGATTGAAAGTGATGTTGAGTTGTACCCAATGTTAATGGTATGGCTAAAAGTGGGATATTCTAAAGCTGGGGTGATGGTACGTCCAGCAGGGAACTGATACCCATTAAGCTGTTGGTTTTCATACAAAGTGAGTATATAAGTGGCTAGCAGAAGGGGTAGTAAAGAGTAGTATAACATAATGAGGGAGGAGTCAAGTGGTTGGAATCAGTTTGATGACAATTTAGATATGTACTGGAAAGATGTAACATATCTGTGCATGATTACACAAGGGTTATTCCTTGTGGTTTTCATTACACTTGCACTACCAATGGTGTATTTGTATTTCTATATGCACTTCATTTTATATAGGTAAGAGAAAAAAGATTATAACAGTGAAAATATATCTAAACATGTTACAGCTATTAAGAATGCAAATGATAATAACACTTTATGTAAGCATTCCTTAGTTTGTCAGAATTTTAAAATGCTTCATTTTTTTAAATTGTATTTACTTATTTTATTTCTTTCTTTCTTTTTGTTTACCAGGAAGGTGCAACTGGGTAATACGAATTTTCAGTGGAGGCCCAGGGAGGAAAGCTCCATTTGCTCACATTGCATTATACTAAGTTCGAGTTAAACACAGAGTAGTTACATTTCTATATACATTTATACACAAATAGTAGTTGCATTTATACAGGGCCAGATTCATGAAACCTATGTGTAAGACTTAGTATGTCTTACTCGGAGGCTGCAGTTGAATGGTATGATGTCAGCATGCCATGCATATGCATGAGGGCATGCTGAATCATACCCTAGGCTAACACAGTCCGTGTAGGAAAGTAGGGGGCATGTCCGAATGCCGAGTACTGCAAAGGGACACGCCCCCAGAAGAGTCAGAGGCCTGAAAGTAAACACCCATGAGCGAGTCCTTAGAAATGTCAAGGAATACAACACCTCACATCCCCACAGATTAAACCCTACTGAAAAATGTGTAAAACATAAAAATAGCAGTTTCTTTTTTTTTTATAATTTCTAAAATGTTTGCCTGCATTTGCGCTCGTTTGCATGGGAATGCCCTTCGCTCAGCCACAGTTAGCAGATATTGAAAAGCATATAAGATCTACATATGCAAATTAAGCCAAGTAGCAATAGCGTAGTGGTAGAGACGTTGGCCAAAGAGGAGGTAGTCACAGTTCGAGCCCCCACAACATCATTCACCATTTTTATTTAAATAAGTATGAAACAATCCCCTGACATATATATATATATATATATATATATATATATATATATATATATATATATAACTATAATTTAAGTAAAATGTAATGAAATGGGCCATGTATTTGTGAAGAAATCCAACAGAATAATTTATAAAAAAAAGGATTATAATTGCCCATAGCTGAGCAGCGCTTTAACAAGCTGCATATGAGGGCCCGTAGGTGAGCAGTGCTTTAACAAGCTGCATATGAGTGCCCGTAGGTGAGCAGCGCTTTAACAAGCTACATATGAGTGCCCGTAGGTCAGCAGCGCTTTAACAAGCTGCATATGAGTGCCCGGAGGTGAGCAATGCTTTAACAAGCTTAATATGAGTGCCCATAGCTCAGCAGCACTTCACCCAGAGTAATACGAGTGCTCATAGCTAAATAACGCGTTACCCAGCGTAAGCCATTTGCACGGAGCTGCGCAGCGCGCCAACCAGCTCACTGGCTGGCAACATTGGGCAAGCTGTATCAAAGCCACCTTTACACAGACACACCTCCTAGCCTGTCTAGATAGTAGTAAAATAAAAAAAGCAATGCCAAGGGTCGAACCCGGGATACTGTGCATCATAGTCAATGTACTGAACCACTAAGCCATGACAGTTGTACTGAAAAATACAGTATTAGCATATATATAGGAATGAATGAAAATAGAACCATGAGAAAGCAGGTTTGCTTTAAGCTGATAAATATCCAAAATGGCCAATCAGAGATAAGTGCAGGAAAACCGGCATAAATAAGCCCCATAGGTGGGAATACACACCATAACTGATTGTGGTACCCATTTGCAGTCAGGATGGCAGGTGCAGGAGTGGGAAATCGCTTTAGAGCACAAAGGTGGGGTGTTGAGGAGTCAAAATATATGGTTTGGCTCCTAGTCCATGATCATGAAGCACAACTCATGCAGGGCCAGGTTCAATGGGGAACGTACAAGGCAGAGGCAAGGAACCGGTTGGCACACGATCTCACCAGTGCCACAGGCATTCCGAGGACTGGTGAACAGGTCTGTCACCACCATGCGGACCTGAAGCGACGTAAGGAGGACCAACTGAACCATTGGATCCAGGAGGCCTGCCAAATGCTCAATGCCCCACTACTAAGTATCCATGTAATTACGTATATAAGAAATGCTATCCTAGCCTATAGTATGGAGAGGTATGTTCCAATATTCGTTCATTTATATTACAGCTGCAGGTGTCCGTTCTGCAAATTGGCAAGCCTATTCTGATAGGCTGCTGAGGTTGCGCCACCAGGCAGGTTAGTAATTATTTAGCTGGTATTGTTATAGAATATAAGTGAGACAGATTGTAAAAGAGTTCATTGTTGTAACCCAGTAATAAAGGTGAAATAAGCCTAGAGTAAAGATTCTGCTAGTATTGTATGATTAGGTAAGTGATGCAGCCTGGAAAAGAGTGTATTGCAATCCAGTAATAAAGATTAAACAAGTCTCAAATAGAGTTTCCACCTGTATTGTAATATCAGATAACTGCTTCAGCCTGAAAATGAGTGGTAATCAATCAACAAAGGATAGACAAGTGTCGAATACATCCTTGTAAATTCTGCCATATGAAATAAGTGAGTCAGCTGGAAAGGATTGTTGTAACCCAGTAATAAATGTTAATAAAGCCTAGAATTAAGTACCATTCTGAAATGTAAATATAAAATAGGTGAGAGAGTGTGAGAAAGACAGTTTGAAGCTACCAAGAAAGCTGTAATAAGTCTGGAATAAAGGTATACTGCAGTCACTACATAATATGAAATGAATGAGACAGCCACAACCAAAGAGTGTAATGTCTTAAATAAAGTACAGAACCTGGACTGTGTCCGTCCCACAATTTGGATATGTTGCTGTACCCTTGCATTATGGAGATAGTATGGTCGTATGAAATGCTGAATATCCACAGTTGTCTAGACCCATATAAATCAAATGTAGCAGGATGCTGTACCTGAACACAGCCAGATATGAACATATATGAATAAAAATGGAATGTATATGAATGTAACAGTAACATCCCCATCACCAACATTCCTAAGGTTACATACAGGAAACTGTACTAATACATGTAGGGGATATATATCTGCATCTACTAGGACTGTACAGTATATGTATAGGTAGTGTAAGTTGTTAATGTAATATTTCTCCACCCTACCCTATTTTCACAAATTATGCCATTCCACACCAAACTGGGTATGTGTATTCACAATTAATTCCCATGGACAGTTGTCCTGTTGGTTCATACATAACTGCATGTACGTTGATGCATGTGCCCTGTTCACATATCCAAACCTGATGGCCTGTTGCCACCAATCAACCCTGCATGCTGTTGGAATGTGCACTGTTGTTCTAAATATGCATGTGTTATGCTTGCTGCTCAATGTTCGGAATTCATGGCTGTTTGCTTAATGGGAATACTGATGCATGCTGTTACAAATAATTTTGAATGGTGTTGTTTGTTACTAACCCAAAATGCCATAAAATACTGCTAAACATAGGACAACAGGGAAGGCGGGTTCCAGCGGACCCACCTCTCCCACCTCAGTTGGCGAGTGCACCTGACACCAGTGCCCAGGCCGGGACCTCCTCCTCTGGTAGCCCTGTGCAACCTTTGGGTGGAAGCACTGCAGGGGATGGGGCTTGTCCCCCCTCTGCAAGCGTGGCCAGAGGAGAGCCTCCACTCACCCTCCATAGTGTCCGGTCTGTGGTGCGTAGTGAGATCAGGCGTTCTGTGACTGATCCCCTATGCCAGTTCGAGGCGAGAGTGGCACAACTCACGGGTGTGCCTGCCCATCCTATCCAGCCCCCAGCACAGCCCTGGCCTGGGCTGTGAAGGCGCAGTGGTAACTGCCCATAGGTGGGGATCTGAGTTCCACTGTTGCCATCTGTGGGCTCATGGGCTCGCGATATCCAAACATCCGTCCCTGTCAATTGGGTTTACCCCTCACATGTGTCATACTCCGCCCCTGTATGCATGTTGTTTGTCTTGTCTGTTAACCTCCCCAACCTACCTCGCCAACTATACCTACTTCCTGTACCTCACATTCCACTCTCACCTGCAAAAAAAAAAAAAAAGGCACTCTGTTCCCACAAAAAAATTATGCCCCATACATAGCTGCCCAATTCGCACACATGTCCGCTAGACATGTAAACTGATAATTCTAATTGGCAGTACAACATATTTTGTTGTCCTCACCCCTCTCTCAGGGGTGGAAGGTTTCAAATTTCACACCAAATTTCAAACATATGCACAGCTGTCGCAGATAAAGAAATGGGCAGCTATGGACCTTCCTTACATCCTTCCTGCACATCCCGAGCTTGTTTTCCTACTGTCCTACCCTCTTTGTGTCCCCTTTTTCACCACTTTCCTATTTCCCCATTTTCTTTTCTTTAAAAGAAAATAGTGCGGGTGTTAGCGGGAGTAAGCACTTTTAAGCAGTAGTCAGTGGGTGTGCGCTTGTGTGTGCTTAGCTAACCGTAGATAAGCGTAGCTAAGCGTCGCGCAAACTCACACAAACCCACTTACAACTGCTTAAAAGTGCCTTAGTCACTCTGTATGACAAGGCCTGTAGTCTGCTCATCAGCAAAATAAAATACCCCTGTCAGTCTCAAACCCTGGACCTTGGAAACAATAGTGTGCATGAATTACCACTGAGCCACAACAGATATACAAGAACTTGATGCTGAAAGAAATATATCATGAAATACAAGGAGTGAATGTAAAGGGAAAATAGGAAGGCCATTACACAAAGCTTGTGTAATGCACAATACTCCACAATACACCATACACTCCCACTTATTCTACCTATTTCTCCTTCTAGTTTCTTCCACTTACCCCCTCCCACTATAACTACCTCTTAAATTTTACTCCTTTCTCGGTTTTACTCCTATCCCCTCTTTTCTTATCCTTAATTGTTCTATACTTTTACTTAACAGTAGAATACCCCTTTCTACTTCCTCCTCTCATACTTTTCTCATCCTTCTCTAATACTCTTACTCTTACTATGGCTCCATACCTGCCTACCCAGCTTTTACTCTCAAGTCTACTTTTTTCCACCCTATGCTCAGTTTACCTCCTATCCTTCTATGAGAAATCACTTTATGTCCAACCTTTCCATCCACACAAACACACTACAACATTTCTCAATCCACTTAATTCATATCCATATACTTCTTCTACCCCTAACTATCAACTACCTAAATTCCACTGACTCTCACATCTCAACTATGTCTTGCCTTCTGATAACAAAACTAAATTACTAACCTTTCTAAAATGTAACCTCACTATGAAACCTATTAATCCTACCCTTCAAGCTGGAGATATCCATCCTAACCCTGGTCCTACTTTCCCTTCTCCCCTAGTATCCATACCCAAACTCAATAACACCTTCCTAATAGAACATCTTAATACCCAAAGCATAAAAATCAAAGTACCCTACCTGCATTCCCTCCTTCACACACATTCATTTGATATTCTCTGCCTCTCTGAGACCTGGCTAAAGTCTTTCACTAAAGACACTGAGATTACTCCCCAAGGCTACAATATAGTAAGACTCGACCGTCCCAACCGCAAAGGTGGTGGAGTTGCAATTCTTTTTAAAAATCATCTGAATATCACTACCCTTCCTGCCTCTCCAACTCAAGATAGCAAGGTAGAAGCAATCATTGCAAAACTCCAATTAAATTCCAAAAAATCCCTTTATATTATCTGTATGTACCTACCACCTGGTAACAATATACCAATCCTAGAAAATTATCTTAGTTGGGTATCTGCTACGTATCCCCAAGAAACCATTATACAAGGTGACCTGAACATAGACTGGAATAGCATTAATGCTGATAATCCTTCTTCTCATATCAACCTCCATGGTTTTACCCAAACCATTAACTCAACTACTAGGCTCAACAAACATAGTAATAGAGAAAGCATTTTAGACTGGATACTCATAAACAAAGTCAAAGATAGTTACAAAGTATGAACCTTGCCAGATGATGTTAGTGATCACTCCCTAACATTCATAACAAGGGAAAAGGCTGATTGTGTAAACCCCTGCACTATAAGAAATATACGCACCATCAAACATTTTAATCCAGAACTGTTTCAGTCTGAACTTAGTGCATATAACTGGAACCCCTTAAAAACACTTCCTCTTGAAAATGCAGTACTATACTTTAACTCAACTTTTTTATCCATTCTTGACATACATGCTCCTGAACGTATCATTAGAATTAAATCTAATACAACCCCTTGGCTCTCCCATGAAACAAAAAAACGTATTCTCACTAGAAATAAAGTCTGGGCCACATGGAGATCCCACAGAAATAACCCTGATCTTCTACACTTCCGCCAGCTTAGAAATCTAACTAAAAAGGCAATAATAGCTGACAAAAAAAAATTCTACTTTGAACTACAACAAACTCATCTTAATAATTCTAAACTTTTCTGGTCTTCAGTCAATAGACTCCTCTCCCCAGGAAGTTCTAAAACACCTTCCCCACTTAATGCTGATCCTGATACCCCTCAACAAACTGCAGATGCTTCCAACTCTTTCTTCACTGAAACTATACAAGCTCTTGCTAAACAACTGAATGCCAACAACTCACACCCACCATGTAACCTTACAAACTCTTCCTTTAAATTCTCTCTACATCCTATCTCTACATCTTACATATACAGACTCCTTCTCAAACTAAAACCTTGTACCCTCTCTGCTGACAAGCTCCCTTCACTTTTTCTACAAAAGGCTGCCAAGGTTATTGCATATCCTATTTCTATTCTCATAAATAGGACAATCAAAGAAGGAATCATCCCAGATATCTGGAAGGTCTCTCATATTATCCCACTCTGTTAAATTGAAAACTCCATAGACTACTCCAACTATAGACCTATTGCTCTCCTCTCTCCTTTGGCCAAAATTATGGAGAAATGTATCCACCATCAACTTGTACAATATCTCTCTCTTCACAACATTATAGCTAACTGTCAACATGGCTTCAGACCGCATCATAGTACTACTACCGCCCTGCTTTCCTTTGTAGACACTATTAATCTGAACCATAACAACAACCTACTCTCTTCTGCCCTCTTCATTGACCTCTCCAAAGCATTCGATATGGTTAACCACTCTTTATTAATTAATACTCTTGAATCCCTATCTTTTGATATCCCAGCCATTAGATGGTATAATTCTTATCTTACAAACAGAAAACAAGCAGTTCTTTGGAATAATCACATTTCTTCTCTTTTGCCTGTTTCTATCGGAGTTCCACAAGGCTCTATTCTTGGCCCACTTCTCTTTTCCCTCTTCATTAATGATCTTCAAACTATAATCCCTCAAGCTACCGGCATTCAATATGCTGATGATTCTACACTCATCTGCTCAGCATCTTCCACCTCAGAACTTATCTCTCATACTCAAAAATTCTTTAATACCATAGAAACATGGTTCTCCAGTCGATTCCTCTTATTAAATGCTAAAAAAACTAAACTTCTCCTCTTCACCCCCACTTCTAGGACCTCCCCCTTAAACTTTACCATCTCCTCCAACAATGCCACTGTCATCTCACCCGACTCTACCACTAAACTGTTAGGTATTACAATTGACAATAATCTCTCTTTCAACCAACACATTAACAACTCCATAAAACTTGTCAATAGAAAAATAGGATCCTTATATCGAATTAGACCATTTCTTATGCCTTCAACTAGAACTAGGATTGCTCACTCCCATCTTATTTCTACTCTTCTTTATGCTTCTCCCATCTTTACCAACCTCAAGAAAACCAACCTTACCAAATTGGCAACCTGCTACAATAACATTGCCCGCTTTGCTACAGGTAACCCCTACAGAACTCATCACTGTCTTAACTTGAAACCACTAGGCTGGCTAGAGTTTCAGAACTATCTTGCAATCCAACAACTCACTATTGCCCATAAAATACTGTACCAACCAAAGAACACCCCTATACTCTCACAACTCATAATCCCCTATAACAATCTTAACTCTCTCCGCTCTTCTAGTAAACTCTTGACTAGTTTTATAAAATCAAATAACACTGCTGGTGACTCCCTTTTTACCAATTCAGTAGGTACAAAATGGAATTTATTACCTAGCAACATAACAAAGATTACATCATTGCCTCTTTTCAAACAAAACATTAAACTGCACTTCCAAAATCACTGGCTTTGTTCCTGTAGTAAACCTGATTAACTTTCCACTACTTCTACTCTACTTTAAAACTACCTCCTACTTCTTGCTGACTCTATCCTCCACTTGGCTTTCTTCTTCTACTCCCACTTGTCTTCCTAATACTTCTTTGCTTATTGACTGAATAACTTGCTCTCTTTTCCATAACTAATCCCTTCTAACTTCCCTCATTCTTAGCTCTCTTTTCTCTTACCTCCTATCCTATATCTTTGTCATACAAAGTATTTTTTTATCTTTGTATAATGTTTTTTGGACTGTAACTGTGTGTGGTAGTAATTAATTCATTTAGTATCTTTATTATACAAAGTATTTTTTATCTTTGTATAAGGTTTTTTGGACTGCAACTGTGTGTGGTAGTAATTAATTCATTTAGTAATAATATTAAATTGTAGAGTTGTTAGTTTTTGTCTTTTACTAACTTTCTTACAAACACTATGATGTTTTTCTTCATGAATTCTTTGTGGAGCTTTTCTCCCCAGGCCTCTACTGAAAATGGAAATATCTCCAGCTAGACTAGCCCGGTCAACAAATGTAAAATAAAAATAAATAAATTGTTCTGTGTATCTTTACTGGCAATTCTTGTGGAATTGCATTACATTAGAGTGAGAAGAGAAACAGCCATGCTAGTAGGTAATAATGTTACAGTAGCACCTTACAAACCCCACACAGAATCAGAGCAGGATAAACACCACCATATTTGAATAGGTAAGAGGCCAGACCTCCCAACTGTGACTGATTTACAAGGATGTCCCTGATTTGCAAACAACTGTTACCTGTGCCCTACTGACTCCCTGTGAAATGTACTAACAGTAGGCAGAAAGGTGGGGAATCTCACGTAATGGTAACTGTCAATAAGTTAAAGTAGACACTACTTGCATGTCAGAAATGGTGTAGTAATACATATGCTCAAAATACCCCACAGTCACAACTGCAGAATATCTGAAATATATCACGGGTGTATCCCACTGATATGTACCTTTCCCTGAGGCTGGTCAAATATATACCTGAGAGTATCTGAGGCCTGCAAATGTCAGAAACACACAGACATATCGGCCTGTCTGCTGTTGCATACTCTGCGAACAGCTGTATAATTACTTCCACAAGCATGCCCTTATGTAGGAGTACAACACAGAAATATCAAAGGATGTAGCCATCTAACATACTAATGACAGTATAGCAGTTCACAAGCACTGCATGTGCCTGATATTCATAATTGTTAGTACAATATACTTAGTTGTCCTCACCCCTCTCTCAGGAGTGGAAGGTTTCAAATGTCACAGTAAATGTCGAACATATGTACAGCTATTGCAGTTAAAGAAATGTGCAGCTATGGACCTTCCCTACACCCAGCCTGCACATCCCTAGCTGGTGTCCCCACTGACTTCCTGCTTCCTGCTTACAACTGTTTAAAAGTGCCTTATTCACTCTGTTAGACAAGGCCCTAGTACTGCTCAGCAGCAAAATAAAATAACCCTGTAAGTGTCAAACCCCAGACCTTGGGCTCACCAGACTGCATGAAGTGCCACCAAGCCACAGCAAACATATAAGAACTTAGTGCTGAAAGAAATATATCATGCATTACAAGGAGTGAATGTAAATGGAAAATAGGAAAGCCATAGCAACACATTCCAGTAAAGACAAATATCAGGCATTCAAGGAGTGAATGTAAAGGGAAAATACAAAAGCCATAGCAACACATTGCAAGAACTACTGTTGTATGCCAGTTAATCCACAAATCCCACAGGTAAGTACATACTCCCATGTAAACTGTGTTAGCATTAGCAGATGTGAGTTAACATACAAACTGAGAAGAGTGAACTGGAAGAAGCAACAGTCCGGTTTCAGTACAACATACATTTCAGTGGCTACAACGCAGCGTTAGATATGAGAGATATACCAACATTCTGACTCACACAACAGTGTCCACAGCAAACCAGCATGGTCCCCACCTTGCAAAACTGAAAGGTCTATGCCTACCTAACCTATAATTTTATAGCAGTGTCCTGAAATCACAGTGAGAACTGCAATTACCACACAGCAGGCTGCATGCAATTACTAAATGCTGGCCAACAATTGGTGCAGAGGCCATCACATGCACATGTGCAGATACCTACAAAAGCAGCATGTACTGCCAGTCCACACATGCAATAATATCATTGCAGCAACTGGAACGAGAGAGAGAGAGAGAGAGAGATAGATAGATAGATAGATAGATAGATAGATAGATAGATAGATAGATAGATAGATAGATAGATAGATAGATAGATAGAGACAGAGACCAAAAAAAATAAAAAGCAAGCCAGCCAGCAAGCAAGCCAGAAGCAAGCCAGCAAGCAAGCAAGCCAGCAAGCAAGTCAGCAAGTAAGGCAGCAAGCAAGCCAGCAAGCAAGGCAGCAAGCAAGGCAGCAAGCAAGACAGCAACCCAGCAAGCAAGCCAGCAAGCCAGCAGAAAAAAGCTGTCAGAGACAAAGGTAATGTAAACTACATAATCTAATAATCTACATACTGTGAACCCTACATATGTGTTAGCAGTCAGTATCTATATGTATATGCAGATGTGCATAGGGCAAGGGACATACTGCAACTGTTAGTGAAGGCTGGGCATACATATGTAGTTGAAGTTGCTATGTGCACATATCAATGTAGGCTGTAGTGTGTGGCATTGAAAACAGCATGCAGTCCAGGTATATGTCATGTGGTGGTGAACTTCTGTGGGACTGAGTCAGTGAGGCCTGCTACAGCTATACGGCCTGAGGACAGCATAATGCATTATGCACAACACTGTGCAATATCATTACAGAATGGTATGTCTCACAACTGTTTCAGAAGTGATATTCCCAACATGAAAGCTGGGCAGTCTATGTGCCTACATGTGCATGTATATGTACAGCAATGGATGTTTAGAAGTGTGTGTGTGTGTGTGTGTGTGTGTGCATATATATATATATATATATATATATATATATATATATATATATATATATATATACATATATATATATATATATATATATATATATATGTGTATCTATATATATATATATATCTATCTATATATGTACATAGAGTGGTATGTATAGATAGATAGAGCTATATAGATAGATAGAATATGTATATACCTATAGATATAATAGATACATACATATATACAGATAGATATGAATGTCTATAGATATATATATATATATACATATATATATATATATATATATAGTTATATATAGTGGTGTGTGTGTGTATATATATATATATATATATATATATATATGATATGTATATATATGTACATATATATATATATATATATATATATATATATATATATATATATATATATATATATATATATATATATATATATATATATATATATATATGTATATATATATATATATATATATATATATATATATATATTTATATATATATATATATATATATATATATATATATATATATATATATATATATATATATATATGGGGGGAGATGTACTGCAACAGGTGCCTGGTGACCAAGGCATGGACTGAACACCAGTGTTGATACTGCAGTACCATACCCCATTCCAAAACATGTTACCCACTAACTACCACATAGGTGGTTGCCCGCCTACCACTGGAGGTGTCAGAAGGGAACATGGGACACAGGTGTACAATAGCCTCCCCTTTGATATCTACAGTGGCACACTAGTCTTGTAACCCCTGTACATGGTACGTGTCATCACAAAAGGTGTGTCAGCTAGGAAATGTAAGTCAGTGTGCCCCTCTACACCTCACAATGTCCTATGCAGTATGTATCTCCCATGAGAACTACAGCAAGTGGAAAGGCCACAGACATACCTAACAAAGACTGATAATGCCCTCAAACACATTCCCTATGCAGACTGACTCTCAAAACCACAGCTAGAGTGCCTTGCATACTTCCTACACAGAGGTTACCACTGCTGGACATACACAGTTATGTCACACCCATACCAGTTGGTCAACCACCATGGCAACACCTCACAATCCGTCCAGCCTACATGACCTAGGGCCCTAATCCTTGTCACTGCACTAAACAGCACATGTTGGAGGTACAGGTTTCTCTACACAAATATGCCATACCCTGGAGTAAACCACCCAGCATTAACAAAGAAGGCTCCTTATTAGTAGATTTCATACATACCCCTGATGAATGTTATGGAGATAGGTAATATGCCCTGTGAGTCACCTCTGTGTAACCATTTCACAGGAGCAAGTAAAATCACATTACATGTGTCCCAAAGGGCAGGGTAGCATATGGCTAGGCTGCCCTAGGCCCAGAACCAATAGCATAGTACCTACCTATGACACAATGCACACACACATGTACTCAATGCAATACCAGCTATGTGACATTGAATGAGTGTGACAGTGATTGTGTGCAAGGTCTGTAAAGGTCTGATAGCTTAGTGTGAGTTTGTGTCTGTCATAGTAGTTGGTCCTTGGTGTAAGGGCAGAGAAAGATGTGTCAGTTATCGGGATGCAAACTTAGTAGATTGGCATATGTTGTGCCGTACTTCCCTATGTACGACTGCAGTGTCCCATCGTAGGCAGAAGCAATACATGCATGCTCAGTAAGTGGTACTGCTGTTGAATCCAGCTCACATATGAACTGTTGTACTACCTGATGTTGTAGGCCTAAACACTACAGTATGGTGTATGTTCACATTCCCTGGTAACACTGTCTGCTGTGTTTCCTGTAGTCTGCACAGATTACATACCTCATGCACAGGTATCTGTAAGTAGGGGCACACAGTACTATAAGGTACACAGTTAATGCTCATCTGTGTTGTCATACATTTGTGTGTTGTATGTATGTGTAATGTGTGTGTAATGATGCCTGTACCATGGGCGCAATCACATGTGTGTTACAGGGTATGTGTGTGTACCTGGCAGCATGTATACTCTGTGACAGCAGTATGCTGGCTATAGTAACAACTGTGCACATATGTCAGGTAGGGGTATGGCATCAAAGACTAGGGTGGATTACTATTGAAACTGTAAGTGTGCATTGCATTCATTGCATGGGATGACAATATTCTTCATCCATTAGCTTGATACATACCCCCAGTGTGAGGTTGTGCATTGTATCCCACACAGTGTGCCGAGTGCTTGTGTATACTAGTTTGTTGTATGAAGTGTGGCAGGCACTGTCAGACAGTTGTGGGCTGAGCACTGATATATGGTATCGAACATGTGTATCCCCTGATAGACAGACAGATGCTATATATGGCAGTTAAGTGATATCAGTACATTAGAATATTAAGTGTGCCACATGACTTGCTCACATATTTTTCTTTTCCTTCCAGGGTGATGGTGCATCAGCAAAACCCACCTTATACAGCAGCAGAGGATCAGGAGAACCACCAGAGCATGGTGCAGAATTACTGTGTGTTGTTTTCCAGGACCAGCCAGAACCAGCATGAGAGGGCTGCACTGTGGCAAGATCTTGTCCGTCGGGTAAATGACATAGGCATGCATAACTGGACATATGAGCAGGTATGCCATCACTGCAGTGATTTAATTAGACATGTCCGGCAGCGTGCGTCTGATATCCACAGACAACAGCTTGCCACAGGTGGTGGGGTACCTATCCACCCCCCCTCACCAGTGTGGAGGAGCACCTCCTAAGTGTTGTGACTCCAGGCCAACAACAGCAACATCCACAAACATGTGTCATCATGGAGGCCGGAGCCACCCAGCATGTTGAAATGGAGCGTGCAGGTAACATGCCATATCTGTAGTTGACTGTTCTCTGTACTGGTAGTTTATGCATGTGTGAGATGTGTACTGTTTGTGTAGCTGTTAACCTGCCTATTCTTCTGCAAGATTGATATTCTGAGCATAATCTGTACACCTGTGAAAGCCACCTGTTGTACTACTGTACTTTATCATACTCACAGTATCAATGGCACAGTTGTGGCCACTAGCAATCACTTTCATATATTTGCAGGTCCCTCTGGAGAGACAGCAAGGCAGCCAATCCATGCTGGTGAGTGTGTAATAACAATACTATTGCTAATGACATGTGCATGTCATATGGAGGTGTAGTCTGTGCACATGTAACACACCTACGCATAATGCATGCTGTGCATGTTTGCTGTGAGACTATGCATATCCCATTATTCTCAATAGCTGCCTCACTCACATGCAATACACAGAGCATGACACACATGTGTGGCAACACAGTACTGGACATTGTATAGGCATACCTGATACACATGTACACAACACACACATGTTTGGCATACACACTACACCTTAGCCTGCTACACATGTCCAATTATGACACCTGCTGTATGGCTACCCTTCAGTATCCCACCTATCATCTACGCAGCACACATAATATACCTGAGGGGTAGAGGCCTATCATGTCTTTGTGCAACAGTCTTGAACAAATAATACATTCATGTTAGGCAATGCTCACTATTAGCCACCTTACAAACCCATGTAACAAGTGGCTGTGTAATTGTGGATGCAGTCATGTTACTGCACGTCAGGTACAGCATGCTAGCTGCCTGTCTGGCACACATTATTATTGTTGACTGAGCACAAGAAGCATGTTGATCATGGCTTTCATTACTACACCACATCCAGTTCCGCCAACCACAAAAGTACACATAGCAGTCATTGCGTAGCACCATCATGTGTTGTGTGTGTATGTGTGTGTGTGTGCAAATATATGTACCCACAGCTTGTAACACTTGCACAACATTGTTATGTCCTTGTACACATTGTGTCCTAGGGTGGAGATAATCTCTGAACAACTACACACAAGCATCAAGTACACGTATACTGTTATTAACAAGGGCTGTCTATACTTGCACTGCATGTTCCTGTGCAACACATAATCTGCATGCTGACAAGTGTGCAGTGATGTTTTTCCTTGTGATACTGTCACCCACCCTAAAACAGTATTGTGTATGTGTTGGACTGCAGGTGTGTCTGTGTTTGTATCTGCTGTACTGAGGAGTGTGCCTGTGTGCTTGTTTGCCTGTGTGCCTGTGTGCTTGTGTGCCTGTGTGCATGTGTGCATGTGTGCATGTGCGCATGTGTGCATGTTTGTAAACTATGTTTCCTATCTTTCTCTCACAGGTTCTGATGTTGCTCTGGTGGAGTGCAGCAGGGAACCTGAAGCCACTGCTGGGGATAGTGATTATAATGATACATGTGTAATGGCACAGGGAGGTGTGACAGGGTCTGTCATTGGTCAGCCAATTGACACTACATAGCAGTCAACCCCATCAATGCGCACAGTCATCCAGCCTATACATCCATTGTCACCAATGTCCTTAGCTGAGGGAAAGCATACAGTGGGCATTGACCGGGGTAGTGTGGTATCATTGGCACATGCATCCCCTCACAGCAGCCATGGCCAGATTCCTGACATGATACCACACAGGCAGATATCCAGGGGTTCTCATGGGAGCATCCGTGGTCGTACTGCCCCTGTCAGATGTGTCCAAAGAGGTCTTTCAACCTCAGCTGTTTCATGATCCACTGACAGCAACATTATCAGCTGGCAGTCATCGTGGATGACAACAAACCCGCACATAAGGCAGCTGTTTAATCTTAGCCTTACCACAGGATACGTGCCCAAGGAGTGGCATACGGCAACTGTGGTCCCACTTCACAAAGGCGGTGCCTGTATGGACCCTGGTAATTACCGCCCCATAAGCTTAACAAGCCTGGTCTGCAAAGCTATGGAGAGGATCATAATGGAACTCATAAACAAAGACATAGGGGACTTGCAGACATTGGACCCGACCCAGTTTGGCTTTGTCAAGGGCAGATCATGCCTTTTGAACTTGGTCGACTTCTTTGAAACAGTCACCAAGGCCATTGATGAGGGAAAGGCAGTCCATACAGCCTACCTTGACCTTGCAAAAGCTTTCGACACAATACCCCACTGGTATTATAGAGAAACTTACCAGCTTAAATGTAAACCCATATGTCACAAGATGGGTTGCAAACTGGCTAAAGGACAGAACCCACAGGGTTAGAGTAGCTGGCGCCATGTCAGACTCCAAGCCGGTCACAAGTGGTGTCCCACAGGGCTCAGTCCTTGGCCCCTGTTGTTCGGCATCTACTTCTCAGAAGTACAGGCTAACATAGGAGGACTATGGCTGACAAAGTTTGCAGATGACTGCAAACTGGGAGCCATAGTGGAAAGTACATCGGACACAGATATCCTTCAGAGGGTCTCACGGAAACTGATAGCTGGTGCCAGAGCCATGACCTGAAGTTAAATGCCAAAAATGTATAGTCATACCCTTGAAAAACAAGGTAACCCCAAGCTACCATATAGGTGGCAATCCACTAAGCACAGAAGAGGTTATCAGGGACCTGGGGACCCAGGTTGACAGTGGCCTTTCTTTTGACACTCACATTGCTAAAGTGGTTAGAAAAACCTTCTACATTGCCCACCTGATCATGAAGGGATTCACATCCAGATCAAGTGAGGTCATTGTTCCCCTGTACTCTTCACTTATCAGACCAATGATCGAGTACAATGCCCCATTCGGTATATATCTCACCCGACACCTGCAGCAATTGGAGAGACCCCAAAAGTTCCTCACCAAAAGGATAAAGGGACTTCAAAATCTGTCATATGCTGCCAGACTGAAGAAACTCCAGCTCTATTCAGTCGCATACCGTCTGCTCAGAGGTGACCTGTGCCTGACATACAAGGCCATGTCCAACCCGGAATTAATGGACATGCTCCACCTCAAAAAATCCAAATCTACCAGATCCACTAGAGCAAGCGACTTAAACCTTAGCACTGATATAAATAGGACATGCTGGAGGGATAGATTTGTCACCCAGAGACTCCCTATTTTGTAGAATAAAATCCCGGTCCATGTGAGGCAGAGCACCTCGCTGGCTCTGTTCAAGAGAAATCTTGACCGGTGGATGGGAGATCGTAGGTTTATCCCGGGAATCATCTCTGTGTCACTGCTGGACAGAGGCACAACAAACTAATGGGCACAGTATTTTTTAACATAAGGGGTGGCGTAAGCCACAAAAACTCTGGGCTATGCTTATAAATGCCTTAGGGCAGATAGCCTAGTATAAACCTGTGAACCTATGAACCTATGAGCTATGTTCTGGGCTGTAATGCAGGCACAGGCACGTATGGAGCAGTACACCAGACAGGGTCTGAGAGAGCTTAGAGCACATTGCACCACTATGAATGACACTATGCATGAAGTTGGGTCTGCCAACCATAATATCAGCGAGGTCATTGATAGACGTTGCGGGGGACACATTAGATCTCTTCCACAACTACATGTCTAGGAGCCAGGACAGTGCAGGACGGTTGAGGCATCAACGTGGAGGTATGCCAGTAACATTATCAGCTGGCAGTCGTCGTGGACGACAACAAACCCGCAGCCATTCCCATAGTGCCAGTACCAGCCCCAGCAATGCTGGGTCTGTGCTGTCATTGGACCATCCAAGAAGACCACGTGCACGTGGCTCTGGACAGTCCCAGCAGGGACATGTGTCCAGTCAACAACCCACTGCTTCTGATGACAGTACCCAGTCTGGCTTAGTACCTGATACTGTCTGTAGCACCCCTGCCAGGCAAGGTACCGTGTCCATGGCCAGAGACAGTGATCTGTATGACCTGGCAGGTACAGTCTGTGGCTGTCCACAAACACCCATATATGGCAGCCATGTGGTGGAACTGTGTGCATACATACACACACACATAATGCTAACACCTAGGGCTAACACATACACACACACATTGCAGCAACATTGCCCCATGTTGTACTGTTGTCCCTCACTAACACACACAAACACACACACACACACACACACACACACACACACGCACATACATGTCAATTGGATGTGACAATGGCAGACTCTGGCAAACCAAGTACACACCCTGTGCATATGATGAAACTGTGCCACCTCCTGCCATCTGTAACATTGATGCAGGAACAGGGTGGCATGGTGCTGATGCACAGTGTGACTACATAGCACTGCAGTAATATTATCATGTTGTTAACAGTACAGTGTAATGATATTGTTGTGGATATATTCTAGCATGCATGATGCATTACCTATGTTTGTCATTGCAGTTTTGTATACACCAGTGTTAATTCCCAAAGTGTACTGTCTGCACATGTGCCACATGGCTGTTGTGTGTACCTGTGCTTGCATGTGTTGGGGTGTGGACAGTACATGTGTGATGTTTGCAGCACTGAGTTGCAGGTGTACATTTGTGAACATGGTTAGCATGGAACCTGACATGGTTTGACAGTATGCTGTGGGTGATACAGTTTCCAAATGTCAATGGTCTGCATTCTGGTAGTATACACAGCTTACATAGCCTGACATTCAGTGGTCATGACATGGTGTCTCTTCAACTGATACACAGATGTAGGAACCTGGTGTCAGTGATATCCCTGCAGTACTACTCTATATTCTTACTGAGCCACACACATCTCTGGGAGCAATACTCTTTGTCATATAGCAGTCTCACGTACATGCCAACACACTACGGATATGTCCATCCACAACTGCAAATACATACAGTGGCCTACAATGCATTCTACACATGACACACCTAACCACCACAAGGGTATCATATGGACAGATACCTAAATTCCAAGCCATGCTGTATTGCTGTAACGCAACTGTGGCATTGGCATTGGCATGTAGTTAACATAGTATTCCAACAGTACCATGTAGGTGGTAGCACCCATCATGTAGAACGGGTAATGGTGTGTACATGTGGACAAGTGTTATCTTGTCTTTCCTGTGATATTCACATTTCCAAAGGTATTCTGCAGTCCCTTGGTGTATCACCTAAGGAAGAAGGTGTCTGTATGCATATCGGCAACAGTTGCCATACACCTACACTGGGTGCCCATCACTCACAGACTTTGCTGTGTTTTAACATGTCTGACATATACTCCAGACATGAACCCTCACCCACATTAATCTATCAAAGCTTTCATGGGTGTGTGTCACATAGTTGGCCTAGGACACAGATCACTGCAGTAGCCTGCATTGTCACCAACATACATGTATGGCCTAAGGTCTGGTAAGCTGCGGCACATGCTGGCAAAGGTAACAACTGTATTCATATGGGGCAGGCTTCACACATAGGAACTATTAAACATCACAGGTACATATCTGTATGTGGCACACACATACCTGATGTCTGCATTGAAATTACTGTTATAATATGTCATACAATAATAAAAGCAAAACACACAACAGATTGCCAAATTGTGTGACAAACGCACACATGGCATTTGTAGGATTCAAACCCCTACCTAACTATGTTATGATACTTAAGAGAGCCGCATTAGCACAGCACGCTATTTGCATTATTGGATGATTTTTCTTCTCCTGCTATATTTATTGGGTGCTGACATCATCGGTCTTTCCAAAAAGGAATGTGCATCTTTTAGTGTGTTATCCCAGTCTTCAAAAAGGGAATTAATTTCACAGAGAATTGCATACATACACACCCCCCTGCCCCCCCACACAAACTCACACAGCATGTGCAGGATTCAAACCCGTACCTAACTATGATATGATACTTGAGAAAAATGCATTAGTGCAGCGTGCTATTCACATCACTGCATGATTTCTCTTCTCCTGCTGTATTTATAGGGTGCTGACATCATCAGTCTTTCCAAAGAAGAATGTACATCTTTAACTATCCCTCACTATGGGGGTTAACAATATCTGTGCATTAACAGACGCCTAGTTCAGGGTCACATATGCACACTGGCACTGCCAGGTTATGTTCTGTAGCATGCTTTGTGACCACAGGACTTGTAACACACAACACAAGTAGGGGGTATATCCAAATACATCACAGATACACTCACCTCTTGGTTGGTACCACTGCACTAAGCATGACAGGCCATACATATACAACTACCATTGTGCAAAACTGCCTTTTAGTTTGGTGTGTAGTTCAGACCACCCCCCATACCCAGTAACCACACTTGACTTTCCTGGGAACAGTGTAGGATATGCAAGTCTTCACACACGCCATTATAGTGGTTGACTTCAGGTACACAAATATTGACTGGGGATGCTACTCAAGCCCTCAACAACATCACCCTACAGCCACTACAATTTGTGAATCCATGTGCTATGGCACAACCAGTCACCACACCCACAAGGGGGAATACATATTGGACCTGATCAAAACCAACATGGGGACTCTATGTTCCACACCAGAGGTAGAACCGTCATTGTTAAGATCAGACCATAAACAACTTTCCCTGGACATCCATATCCCGTCCCCACCCCCAGCCAAGGAAATCACTGTAAAGAATTTCTCAAAAGCAGACTTTGCACTTGTGAAGACTGGGGTGGAATACTTCAAAGGCCCTGTGCTGGAGGATAATACAGCCCAATCTGCAGAATCCTTTACAAACGCATTGTATGAGCACCTGCAGGTATGCATTGATCATGCTATCCCAAATAAAAACATGACTCCTCCCAAACAGGAGACCTGTCTGGTTGACCCCAGCCATATATAAGCTGTACAACAGAAGGAGGAAGCTACTACATAACAGAGCAATATCCCACAGACCCACATAGATCATAACCTCTCCTTTGCTAATCACATTGACAGAGTCATTGCAAAGACCTTTATATAGCCCTCCTTATCACATGGATGTTTGCATGTAGATCATGGGACGTCATTGTGGCCCTCTACTAGTCACTCATCAGGCCCATGTTTGACTACAATGCCCCTTTTGGGGTGTACCTTACCCAACACCTGCGGCAACTACAGTGAACACAACAGTACCTCCCCAAGAGGATCATGGGCTACACACAGATGTCCTATGCAGCTCAACTAAAGGATCTCCAGCTCTACTCAATTGCTTAACGCCTACTCAGATGTGATCTCTGCCTGACATACGCAGCCATTTCAAACCCAGAAGTAATGGACATGCTCCACCTCATAACATCCAAGACCCTTAGAGCTACACACTCCAGGGACTTAAACCTCAGCACAAAAATAAATAGGACATGCTGCAGGGACAGATTCATTACCCAGAGGCTCCCCTCACTCTGGAATTGAATCCCAATTAAAGTTAGACATAGCCCCTCGCCAACCCTCTTCCAGCGAAATACCGCCGCATGGATGGGAAATTGCAATTTCACCCCTGGGATCTCCACTGTGTCCCTGCTTGGCAGAGGCACAGCAAACTAGCCTTCTGTGACCTACTTTACAGAGGCACAGTAGGCTACTCTACTGGGGAGGTGGACGCCAAATACACTCTGCCTAGGCTTATGAATTCCCTAGGGCAGACAGCCTAGTATTGACCTCTGCACCTATGTTTATGTTCGGGATGCACAATATTTGTTGCTGCTACTGTTTGCAGGTCTTTATTGCCGTAGCTTTCCCAGTTTCTATGAACAACTTGTGTATCTGCGTAACATGTTTGATCATGACAGGGATCCAGTATATTAATATATGTGTCTGTTGTCATTTAACTGTGTGCACAGGGCAGATTGCTGGATCGTAAGAGGTTCCTGGCTTAACACGTACAACTGCCAGATATGTGTGACTGACTGCTATACTCAGACATGGCCTAAGTATGTGAGCATGCCCAGTTCAGGTTTTCCATGGTTTGTTGCCTGACATATGTCTCATTTATCCAAGTGTGTGAGCTTGCCCAGTGTGACCTTTCCATATGCTGTGATCTGGAGTCCACTACATTTCTGGTTGTGTGTGAACATGACCAATATTGACATTTATACTGTGTGTGTTGGAAGTCATGTTGTGTTCTTACTGTCAGACTCCTTTGTGTCATAACTCAACAGGGATTATGCTGTGCCTGCAGGGTTTCCATGTGATAGTTTGCAAAGACTTGGCAACATTCTCTCATACTGGCAGAACACTGCAATGCTGTCATGGTGTAGTGATTTAGTACTTTCACTATGCTGCACAGTATCATGGGTTGGAGTCCCATCACTGCTTTAAATGTTCATACTGAGCAGACCAGACTGGTTAAGGGCCAGTTGGGCAACTATGAGCGTGTTGCATTTTGTTCAGTTATGGCCTACTTAAACCAGTCTTGTCCGACATTGCTGTGTATTCACCAACTTGGGTGGACATTGCCAAACGTTACTCCACATTGACCACAGTTGTACTAGTTGGTGTGTGTGATTCTGTTCATAGGTTCATACTAGGCTATCTGCCCTAGGGCATTTATAATCCTAGCCAGAGTGTGTTTGGCTTTCAACACACATTTTAAGTGGAGTTTGCCATGACATTTTTCAAGGTTAGTATACTGTGCCTCTGTGTAACAGTGACATAGAAGTGATACCCAGGGTAAACCTACAATCTCCCATCCACTCATCAAGATTCCTCTTGAAGAGAGTCAATGAGGGACTCTGGCTAACCTGGAGTGGGGGTTTATTCAAGAGTGGGGGGAGCCTCTGGGTTATGAATCTGTCACATCAGCATGTTCTATTTATTTCAGTCCTGAGGTTCAGGTCCCTTGAGCGTGTAGCTTGATGGGATTCTGAGTTTCCAAGGTGCAGCATGTCCATTGATTCCAGGTTGGACATGGCTTTATGCATCAGACACAGATTGCCTCTGGGCAGGCGGTATGCCACTGAGTGGAGCTGCAGTTTCTTTAACTGGGCAGTGAATGGCATGTGTTTGAGCCCTTTGATCCTCCTGGTGAGGTACTTTGGTGGTCTTTCCAGCTGCTGCAGGTGTCTGATAAGGTACATCCCACAAGGGGCATTGTACTCAATTATGGGCCTCATGAGGGATGAGTTAAGAGGCACGATGACCTCCCCTGATGTAGATGTGAATACCTTCATGATTAGGTGGGCTATATGAAATGTTTTTCTAAACACTTTGACCATGTGGTTATCGAATGAGAGATTGCTATCAGCTTGGGTCCCCAGGTCACTTATCACTTCTTCCATACTTAATGGGTTACCACCTATGTGGTAATTTGAGGGCACTTAGTTTTTGACAAAGGGGAGGACTATACACTGTTTTGTGTTTAGCTTGAGGACATGGCTCTGGCACCAGTTGTCTGTTTCTATGAGGCCCTTTTGTAGGATGCTTGTGTCAGCTGGAGGGTCGATTATGGCACCCAGTTTGCAGTCATCTGCAACCTTGTTCACCAACAGTCCTTCTGTGTTGGCCTGTACCTCTGAGAAAGATATACCAAACAAGAGAGGTCCCAGGACTGAGCCTTGTGGGATGCCACTTGTAGCTGGTTTGGGGTCTGACATGGCTCCAGCATTTCTGACCATGTGGGTTCTGTCCTTGAGCCAGTTTGCAACCCATCTAGTGACATAGGGGTTTATATTGAAGCTGGTGATCTTATTTATGATGACCAAGTGGGGTACCGTATGGAAGGCTTTTGCGAGGTCCAGGTAGGCTGTGTGGACCACCTTCCCCTCGTCAATGGCCTTGGTGACTGTTTCAAATGACTCAACCAGGTTTAAGAGGCAGGATCTGCCCTTAACAAAGCCAAAGTGGGTAGGATCCAGTGTCTGTAGGTCCCCAATATGTTTATTTCTGAGGTCCATGATGATCTTTCCATAGCTTTGCAGACCAAGCTAGTCAGGCTTCTGGGGCGATAGTTTGTAAAGCACGGTATGAGGTGTAACCTGTTAATGCTAGGGTGCTCTTGGAAGCCTTGAACCAGGTTTCTGTTACTGCACAGATATCAACATTCTCCATGCTGAGGAGAGTTTGGAGTGCATGCATCTTGCAGTTTAGACTTCTGGCATTGAGTAGCATTACTTATAGTTTCTTATCCCTTGTGATACCTATGGAGGTGGCTTTGTGTTTTGAGCCTTACCTAAAAAAGGCACTATGGGGGTGACAAGAGCCTTTGGCAATATCCAAAAGGCCACAGGTGATAGATGAAATCCATCCCTAGTGAAGCATCATGTCTTGTCGAGCATGTCATCTCAGGTTGACAGGCATTGTGTCCCCTTTCACTGACACCAATACTTAAGCCAGTTGTTGTAATTGATCATCTTGTCTTCATATTGTGGCCTCATGTTTGGTGAGGGTAGGATGATACTCAAGGTCATCAAGTTTGCATATACTACATGGTGGTAAATGCTGTTTAGCACTACCTTACATTGCTTAACACATGGCAATCATGCCTCAGGTCGTGCTGCAGGGCTGCCTATGTCAGATGCACATACTGCACTCCCTATACATGTTTGGAAACAGGTAGTGTCAAGTTAGGCATCCCTTTTACTATCTGTGGGAGTCAGAGACAGGTATCATTTCCAGGGTTCCTACTGAGCCAGTGTATGTGCTATGCGTTGCATCTTTGCCAAGGCCAAGGCATACAGGGCATGCCTCCTTCTGCCTACTGGGGCAGGCTCAGGTTGTTCCTCCTCTGAGTCACGCTCTGCCTGTGCTGGCCTTGGCACTGGTGGGGGGCTGTTTGGCCCAGGCCTATGCCGGTCCTGCTGCAGCTGTTTTCACAGAATCATATTATGTAGCATAGCACATACCATGACAATTTGGGTACATGTAGTTGGTGAGTATTGCAAGGTTCCACCAGATGTGTCCAGGCATCGGAACCGTGACTTGAGCAATCCAAACACACACTCGATTACATTTTGTGTTTGTGCGTGTGCCTCATTATGGCGTTCCTGTCCAGGTGTGTGTGCATTTCTGATGGGTGTCATCAGCCACGGCTCCAGTGCATAGCCAGCATCCCCCACTAAGTGACCATGTGGGATGTCCCCATTGGCAAATGTCTGGTACAGCTGCATCAGATGCCAGATATGAGAATCATGGTAGCTTCCAGGGCAGCCAGCACACACATTCATTATTATGCCCTGGGCATCACACACAACCTGGCAGTTGATGGAGGGGAAGCCCTTGCGGTTAATGTAGGCCCTACCCTGCTCACCGGCTGGTGCTTTGATGCGTATATGCGTGCAGTCTATTGCACCCACTACCTCAGGGTATTCTGCTATTTGCTGGAAGAGACGCATATTGCTGGCCAATACCTCACAGGAATTGAGGAAATATACATGATCACCGACATGTGCTGACATGGCATCCAGGAACTGGTGCAGTGCCCTGGATGCTGATGCTTGTGATATCCCCATCATATCACTAGTTGGTCTCTGAAAGGTACCTGTTGCTAGTATTCTTAGGCCAACACATACCTTGGTTTCCACTGGGATGGGTTCCCCTCTGTTCATTCTGTGTGTGAGGCGTGGCCTGCACAGCTCAACAATTTGCTGCAGGAGGTCTCTGTCCACTCTATAGCGCTCCACTATTTCCAGCTTATGTAACCCCTGGTAGGTGACCCGGGCCTGTACACTCTTCTCCGTCTCCTCACTGTGGGTTGTCTGGCAGCATTTGCATTGTCACCACCCTCAGCATGTTGCATATGTCGCCTTATAAAAGCAATGGCAGCCCCTAGCATTTTTTGTCTGAGTGAAGCTTTTTCAATTTTCACTTCTAGTAGCTTACTCCAGTGTTGCAGTGTCTCTTGAGAGAAACAAACTGCACTGTTGTTTGCAGAGTTTTAAGTGCTGGGCTGGGCTAGTGTTCTGCCTGTGTAATTGCCTGATTACGATTGTTTGCACCTGCTAGTTCTACTAGTATTCCCTGGTAGCTTCCTACTATTTGTTGTGCTTCCTTTTTCTTTCTGTTTCCTCAGGGGGGAGTGACGCGCATACAAGCGCAAACACTCTCACAGCAGCTCACACGCATGCACACATGCTTAGATGGACTAATACTTGTTTATTCGGGTTACAATGCATGCACACCAGCGCAAACACCCTTACAGGTCTTTAAACAGCCTTATACATGCTTACTCCAGCTTAAACGCACGCACTCACGCTTCCATGCACGCACTCTGTCTTACTCGAGTTTACAGGCAC
The DNA here is from genome assembly GCF_019279795.1 of Protopterus annectens. Taxonomy (NCBI): domain Eukaryota; kingdom Metazoa; phylum Chordata; order Ceratodontiformes; family Protopteridae; genus Protopterus; species Protopterus annectens. Next base: position 1,337,966,141 of record NC_056744.1, on the reverse strand, counting down.
GCACACGCGCGCATTCCCGCTCAGCAAGAAACTTCGGTGTTATCCACAGTATACACCTTCCATTTCTTGGCTTTCCCTGGCCTACCTGTTGACACACCTCTTTCCATGGTGTATAACTGACAGCTAACACATGCAACTCTGCTCCAGTGAGCTTTACTACTTTCATACATACCCACCTTGTGATGTCACCTATCTCCTACTCTGTTACTCCTCATATCCTATTCCTGCACTCCACTGACTGTGCTCATTTGCTATGTAAAAGTGCGATTCACTATCCTAACACTCATTTACATAGGATTGCCTACTAATGCTTGGTTACATGTCTTAGACTGGGCTTCTCCCCTTAGCAACCCCTACTCGATGGCCATGTTGTCTGCAGCCTGCTATTCCCTTACATTGTAATTTAATAATTTTCATAAGTTCCATGTTTGTGACTTTTATTTTCTTATTTTATGGTTTTTATAGTGCACCCTGTTTGCGTGGCGCTGCGCTATGCTTAAACATTGGAAATCGCCGGAAAAAAAAAAGTATTTTTATTTTAATTTTGCATCTGGGAACATTTCCAGTGGCCGTATATTTGGCCATTGGCATGCTTTCTCAACCATATGCAACCTTTATTTGGAGCTGACAAGGCTCCATTGTGCTATTTGCAGAACGGTACTCAGTTGTCAACTGAGTACATTTCTGCAACTAACACGGCTCCTACTCGGACAGGTTTGTGCCTCCTGGATCGCAAATTTACCTCATTTGCATGCCTTTTGGCTGCAAGTGAGGTAATTTGCATATCCCAGCCCTGTCCGTATAGGAGACGTTTTAGGAGCTCTCTTACATGCCCCTACAGGCTGTTCCTGGATCTCTCGTCGGACATGATGGCTGCATGGAGTCTTACTCTACTCGTACACTCCATGCAAGCCATCGTGAATCTAGCCCACTTGTTATATCCAATCTGGTTGTTAGTATAGCTTGTAATGTATTGTGAATATTGATATTTCATACAGTGCTGTCACAATTACTCTGATTGTGACTGAAAAGGGTCAGTAGACCAGTTCACTCACCAAGCAAACAAATTGCAATAAATGAATAAAATCTTGCCACTTTGCACCAGGGAATCAATTGGTTGTTGCCTCTTCATTCAAGGACAAAAACTGGACTTGTAGAATAACAGATACAGTATGTCAGAGGTGGAACTGAACAAAAAAGTAGGTGAAGGAAACATGGTGTTCCAGGGAATCAGCTTATCATTTATTAAGCATTGGTGTTGCCTTTTAGAGACCTAATAACATCAATGCATATAATTTGAATATCAGGGTGTGTAAAGCATTTTTGATAAATTATGAAACAAGTTATAATAGTAATACTCATACACTTTGCATTATTCAAGAATAGCTAACCCATATGCAAGTTTTAAAAAACAGTACTCTTTTTAGCTACTGCTGTCCATATCTCTGACTAGAAAAACAAATACATTGTTATTCCTTGCTGATGTCTACTTATTCCTGACTTTTTGCAAGCCATATAGTTTTTAAATGATAAGGACTGGCCCAGGTGTGCACCTACATATTTGAAGTTGCATGCTTTCAATCCTTGCTTGTATAAATGTGTTAGTATCTCAGTTGTGTTAAACATTATGTTGTCTTTATTATTTAAGGCATCTATGAAGCATATACCATTTAAACTATTCTTTGACAGATCTTAATCTATACTTTGTCTCAAGGCTCACAATTATCAGTGAAATACAGCATATATATATATATATATATATATATATATATATATATATATGTGTGTGTGTGTGTGTGTGTGTGTGTGTGTGTGTGTGTGTGTGTGTGTGTGTGTGTTTGTGTGCCTGTATGTTTATGGGTTCACATTATATTGAGCACATTAAAATAGACAATAAATGTAAGAATTTATATATTAAACACTGGCTTCATTCAGAAAAAAACTTTGCTTAATCTAACAGTCCAAGATGAATGTGAGATGTTTATCGCATTGATCACTGCTGAAGAAGCTTTAGCTATATGGGTTATATCCTGCATAGGATATAACAGCCACACAGCTTCCAAAGCTGCAGGGCATCATCCATGCACCAAAACCATTAGTCAGTTCAAGCTGAACTGACAAAAGAGACAGGTTTGTGCTCCAAGCCCTTCAAAGCTTTCCTATCATTTAACAGTGTTCCTCTGTGGGCTTTCAATGATCTTGTACTGTTTCATTGCTGGACAGATAAGTTCCCTTTGGAGAAAAAACTTCATCAAAAATTTGAAGTTTTAATGTACTTTCCTATTAAGGAAAGTTTTCTTTTTTAACTTGGCAATTGTGTTTTAATGGACTGTTTTGAAACTTATCTGTACTTTTAGATGAGAATGTTCTTTTTTTCATACCCATTTAAGAGTTGTTTAAAATTCTTGTAAACCATTTTTTTCTGAGGAGAAATGATCCCCGGAATTCATGAAGCTTGCACCAGGTGCAGGCATAGCGTAGGCAGTATAACGCCAAATATGGCCGTCGAACGATTCAGGTACGATCCAATTCCACATGCACTACCAGCGTACGCCAGAACTGCGCAGCCCTCAGCTTAGGTATGCTAATCACCCCATGTACAGTGTCGCACCATGCAAATGAAGGCATATAGCAATTCATGAATTGGTGCAGGCATAGCGTAAGCCCACAGAAATGTAAACCAAAAAACATGGTTTACATTTTCCCAAACAGAACATTAGAGCTATGGAAGCAGACCAGACTCATGTATTACAAAGTTAACATATGCCAATGGCTAAATACACAGACAATTGCATAAGAAAAGATGCACAACACCTAAAAAACAATTTTTAATGTCATGTCCACAGTAACGCACAGTACAACTGCAGGGCATATGTGTGCAAACTGGAACACAAAGAAAATATATACAAATGTCATAAAATGGCAATGTAATACAAATCAGGATTTCACCATAATACGCAATGGTATGCATGGTACACCACAACCAAGGTGCAAGGGTTGCTAAGGGTTTGCAACAGTGTTCGGCGTGGTAACTAATGAATTAGTAGTCAATGCCATGCAAATGAGGCAGGTAATACTGAATCTCAAACGTCCCACCGGATGAAGGATGTACCATACGGCACAGCGCTATAACACCGAGGAGTGGCTCAGAGGTGATACATGACATCAGCAGAGGGGTATGCCACTGTAGCTGTAAGCACATTGGAGCAATGCAAATCTGGCCTGGCCATTGCTAAGCAAAGCTGCAGGACAGGGGTGGGGTGGTAGTTATAGAATCGTTTAGCTGAGAGCACATATGGTGCCAGAAAGTGCATGTGTACGGGGATGAAAACATGCCCGAAACCCGGTAAGCTGATGCACGCGCAACGAACAATAGCACGAATAGGAAGGTCAGGGGAAGAAAAGAAGGAAATGCCGCAGTAGGGTAATTGGAGTACAACTGGGCAATTAACACCTATCAACTCACGGCGGCCAATCAACGGCAGCTGACAAGTCTGCTTGCAGAAACCTGCAAAACAGGATAGGGGAGGCATTGGATTGCAAAGAAAGGAGGGGAGGCATTGGATTGCAAAGATAGGAGAACTGTCATAGCAGAGCAAAGCAAACCTACAGTAGACCGGCAATAGAACACATTACACAAGATAAGCTAGGTCTAGGAAAGTACAAATGAAAGCAGCCTGCTGGATGTATGCCAGAAAATGGTAGGTGAAACGTGCAGAAATGTAAAGATAAGGGCAAGAGGTAATCCACTGCAGCCAAATGTAATTCAACACCAAAGGCACCGCAATAGTAGTTCCTGTAGTAAAACACATAAGATACCCTGTAGCTACGATCATACATACACACCCTATGACATCATCATTGTTCACAGCACAATAGTATAAAGTGTGAAAGCACCCTACACACACCTGTGTATTCCCAAACACTGCACCATAGGCGTAAACACACGGGGAACTTTTAAAATGTACATGTTGGGAGCTGCCATAGCTGTGATTCATCACCATGTGTTAGAGACTAATGGCGTTGTGGAGGATGATGCCAACAACCACTGCAGGCCCCGGAGGAGGAGAAGAGTATTCAGACCATGGGTAACCTACCAGGGGCTACATGATATGGAGATAGTAGAGCATTACATGGTGGACAGGGACATCTTACAGCAAATAGTTGAGCTGTGCCGACCATGCCTGAGAACCAGAAACAACAGAGGGGAACCCATCCCAGTGGACACGAAGGTATGTGTAAGCTTGCGAATACTAGCCACAGGTACCTTTCAAAGGCCAACTGGAGATATAATGGGGATCTCACAGGCATCAGCATCCAGGGTACTACACCAGTTCCTGGATGCCATGTTACCACATGCCAATGAGCATATATACTTCCCCCAAACTCAGGAGGAGTTGGCCAGAAATATGCGTCACTTCCACCGTGTGGCACACTACCCGGAGGTACTGGGTGTGATAGACTGCACACACATACATATCAAGTCACCACCTGGTGAGCATGGTAGGCACTACATAAACAGCAAGTGATTCCACTCCGCACTGGAGCCGTGGATGATGAGGTGGAGTCTGACAGTGTACACAGTAAAATGGATGGCACAGACCTGTAAATTGTAATGTATAGGTGGCCCACTGTGTGAATCTTACATAGGCAGCCCTCAAACATTGTACACACATCAGCTATTAGAACAAGGAATGTCAACACCTGAACAGTACATGCGCCTATCAGCATATGTTGGTGCTGTGTGTATAGGTTCCCAGGTACATCGGTAGGTACACGCCCGATTGTCAGAGGCCATACACCAAACAAGGCAAACAGGGTCTGCTGTTGCCACAACATCGAGAAACCAACCGTTGCTTAGTTCATAGGTTAGGTTCATAGGTTTATACTAGGCTATCTGCCCGAGGGCATTTACAAGCCTAGCAGAGGCAATCGCGGGATCACATGTGTGTAAGCACTGCTCTATACACACTCTGCACGGATTCCCTGTTACGTTAATGTAATCATGGATGTTGTGTCAAGTCATGGGGTGTACCCATGACAGGTATTCGTCACCCCAGCATGTTCCACCTACGATCGTTTGAAGGTGTAGCACATTATCGTGTGTGGCTCACTGTGATATACATACCCAATGCCGGAGCACATCCAGTAAACATCACATGGACATACCATTAACTGGACTCATCCATATGTAAACTAACTGAGTTACCCATGTGAGTGCAGTATGGAGTAACAGCCATAGTATACTCTACATACAAAATGCCATAACACGTGTATAAATCCCAGATGGCCAAGTCGTAAATGCAGTGACCGTCGTGCATGTTCCCGGTCCCACGTCCTGCAAGAGATGTAACGTAATACCAAAGGCACAAATAATGCATGTCAGATGCAGGTCACAAGACCATGTTTAGCACACATTAGCGGGAATATGAGTTGCCCACTGCTGGTAAGCATCATTTAAAAATAACTATACGGATATGAGCAAAACAGGGCTAAGCTTCTCCGAATATCTTGCAGATCACGGTCAATGATTTCCAGAACAGGTGAAACCAGCATTATTCACCCCTGTACTAATAGCGCCTGCTCTGAAGGGTAAATGACCACTGCCAGGAGTAGAACATGCAATCATGTATACAATCACCTAACACCATGGTAGCCAAGATGTACCTACGACAGGTGTGTAATGTGACAGGTACAGCCACAAACATGCGGAGTCCAAGTCCAGGAAACCATATACACCGACAAGTACACAATGAAAGGTGTAGCTTGCCTGCCACTTTCCCTGTCAGATATATATATATATATATATATATATATATATATATATATATATAGATATATATATATATACATATATATAATACAGATAGAAAGGGTGATAGAGAGATATATGTTGATATATATGAATTCACCGATATCTGCAAATATATAGATAGGTCAACGACATTCATAAAACCTTGGAGGTACAAATAAATAGGATACCGGCAACTATGGAATGTGTCACATACCGACACGCGTAACCACAAGGCTGAAAGACCGAAAGAACACAGTACCGGAACAGTAGAACCGCGAGTAATATTATCACAATATGAAGGGACATTTAGTTACCGCTGCCAGTGTTGCGGTCCATGTAGGTACTGTGTTCGACTGAGTTTGTGATTGCCGTAGTCTGTGTATGTGTGTGTTGAGGGTGCCGTGTGCATTTCCGTGTGACTGTAATGTGTGTGTGTGTGTGTCTGCATCGTGTGTCTGTTAGTGCCAACTCGGAGGTAGATCATTACGGTAGGTGTGGGTATAGCTAGCCGTATGCATATGGTTACCACCTGTCCCACATTAGAAGGGACAGCCCCTCCCTGGGCAGTTATGTCCTGACACAAAACATTACAAAGAGCAACTGTCGAGATTTCAGGACATTATTATGTCCCATATAATATGTAATAGTTGCATTAAATAGTTATGCCTGTATGTAGGAAACGTAAATGTTACATGCACTATGATAAGTAGCCAAAGTCCCACAACAATAAGTATGTATTGAGGATAAAAGTATGTGCTATCCTGTGTACTGACCATGGGTATGTGTCGGCCTGTAAACACCGATATGTGTCCCACAAGTGTCCCACAATGGCCATTTGAAAAGGTGGCAACCCATGCCAAAGAGGTTCTGTTACTAACACAACTGCAATGACTGCAAATATCTGGGACAGAACTACATGGGATAGCTGTCATTTAGAAATAACCCTTTACATATCGCTGTAATTCCGGAGGTATGGAAGTATCAACCTCACCTGCATACTATATAGAAACCAATTAACAATGGCCCAATGTATAATTCCGTAACATAAGTCTACTAACTGATACCTCTTTAATTAGGGAAGGAGCCCACACACACATATATATGGAATATGTAGAAATGCAAGCCCCACAAACCTGTATATGCTACGTACACCCACCTACATCCCCCACACTAGAAACTATAGCAATACAGACTGTAATAACAGCACAAACATCCAGTCAGTCAATTACATCTGCAGAAGTGTTAACATACCTTGTGAGAGACACATTTAAAGGCGCCATGCAAAATCGTAGCCGTTGTATAATGGAACAAACGGCGAAGTTACAGGTTTTGTTTGCAATAGTCCCTTATCAGACGGTTGGGATGACAGGTACATTCACATGTAGAAACACATACTCTAGCCATCACACACAATCCACGGGGGACATGAATCCAAACTATACATGTCTCTACACATAGCAGTTGCAATTACACACAACAAAACACAATACAGGTCGTCTCCCCGAAGGTAGGGAAAATGGGCAATGCCCAAGTGGAGAATTCAATTATACCCCACTGTTGCTGCATAATTGGTGAATGGAGTAGCTGCACAGCTGATGTGCAAGTAATAAGTCACTCAGGAACACCAATTGGAGGCAGGAAACCACATGTTACAGGTATTGACGTATATAAGGATGACTTTCCAGACATTCAAACCGTATGCTCATACCATAGAACTGTTTAAACAGTGTAAGAGAGATAGATACGAAAGTCTGGAACAATAACAAGGTATGTAGAACACTCGGTATGTAAGTGTATGTATAGCATGTTTTGTATTAATTATGTTAGTGTATGTATAGCCTGTTTTGTATTAATTAAAAGTGTCCGCAATGCATAAAGTGGGAAAAGGTATTCATGTAGTGATGTCTTGCTGAGCATACTAACACTTGTAGAAATTGTGTATCCTGCAGTGGGCCACAAGGTAAACATCACAGACATCACAAGGGATGCTACATGATGTCTTTAAATACAACAATTCCATACCATCCGCCGTCAGTGGTAGGGTATGTCCAACAAGTAATATGGCTTTTAGTCATGGGACACTGTAATAGCATGATAGCTAATCTAAATGGAAGGGCTACTCAATTAACCATGCACAAAGGACATGTAGTAGCTTCACAGGTTCATAGTGGGGTACTATGCAGTCACACCAGTGGCACCTCTCTAGGGTAGTGTCCTGTGAACAGCAGAGCCATGTGTTACCTGCACCTCCGCACAGTACAGCAACTGCAGTGATCCCTGGTGTACATGTGTCTCTCATCCACCAAGTGAGGTATCACATGAACAGTGCTACTGAGTGTCCCTGTGTGATGTACATAGGAATCATGTTCCAAAGCATGGTGAGTGTCCGGTTTGGGAATGTAACCCTCAAGCACATCCCACTCATCATTGCATGTGTGCACATATCCATGATTATGTTGTTCACAGTGGCTTTTGCTTATGTCGCTTATGTGGAGTATATCCATTGATATTGTTGTGGACATGGGCCCTGTCTGTTCAGCAGAGGTCACCCTTGAGTATGTAGTATGCAAATGTGTACAGACGTGGTGTCCGTAGTTCAGCCGCATACTTTAACCGTCGGAGCTCAATAAACATCATGGCATGTTAGTGTTGTGGTATGTAAAGCCATAGCTGTTGTGTAAGGTACACCCTAAATGGGGTGTTGTACCCTGAATGTGTGTATACGTCTGGAGTTCAGAGGTACAATGGGTGCCTATGTACCAGCTACACACCCAGTACAGATAAGTGTGGCCACGTAGAAGGATATCCATGCCACAGTGGCAATATGGTTATCACAGGAGTGGGTGCAACATACGTGTGTACTACGAACACGTACAATGTGACATGTATGTAGGTGACTACCACCTATGTGATAGTCAGTGGGTGAATGGTGTAATGCAAAGGGGATGTTCATGCACCTCGTGTCATGCAGCTTGAGGCCATGATATTGATATCAGGTATCCGTCACAGTGACACCCTTATGGATGGAGTCAGTATCAGCTGGTGGATCAATCATGGTGCTTTGTATGCAGTGGTCTGTAAAGCTAGGCAGGGAAAGTCCCTCTGTGCTAGCCTGTACCTCAGGGAAGCATATACCGAACATGAGGGGCCCTATGACTGAGGACTGCGGTATGCCAAGTGTAACTGAAATACAGTAGGTACTATGGTATGCTACCCTCATTGTGTGTGCCCTGTCCATGAGCCACTTTGCATATTCTCCTGAGACATAGGGTTCGATGTGCAGCTGGATGTGTATGTTGTCAACACCAGAATGGAGAACGGTGCTGAAAGGCAATGAGAGGACAATGTAGGCTGTGTGGACCCCCGTACCATCATCAACTACCCTGGTAGCTGTATGAAAGGAGTCCACCAGGTGTAGGAGCCATGCTCTGGCCCTAACAAGTCCAACCTGAGTGGCATCAAAGGACCAGAGCCCAACAATGTCTCTGTGAATGACGTCCATGATGATGTGCCCCATAGCCTTGCAGAACAGTCCAGTCAGGTGTGTAGGGCAATAGTCCAACTCGAGCATTGTGGCGCCACCTGTGTGGAGTGTGATAACTGTTGCTGTGTGCCATTCAGGGGCCACAATGTCTGATACAAGGCTATTACTGAATATGGTGGCCTAGTGGGGAGACATGTTGTTCAGAGGTTTGTGGACATCACAGCCCGGGATTTTGGAAGGTCACATGGGGCCAGTGTCCCAGGACATATAGTGTGCAGGTTAGTACTGTGTAGGTGTGACCGCAGGGACACCGCAATGTTCCTGCATGGATTGTGGCCCTGTAGGGAGTGACAGGGTGTAATGTTAGTATTGAATCCATTCGCCAGCATGTTGCCAACATCACCTGGTTCTGTAATGTTCCTGAGTAACTGTTGTATGTGAGAGCAGATGTGGGTATTGCCATTGACTACTGACATACCACCATAATGCCTTGTGGTACACCCTGGAATGTGTCACAGTAATGTTTACGTAGCTAGTTTTGGAGTATGTGAAGAGGGATCCTGTGGCCCTACCGAGGCTGACCAGTGAGCTACCCACCCATGGGATTGTACACCACTTTGCAACAGCCTCCACCTGTTGTTGTAAATGATGTCCATGGAACTGGACCCCCAGAGTGGCGTCCATTATCTGGTGGGTACCATCATGGCTCTGTGTGGAATAGCATGATCCATGCAGTCGTGTACGTGCTAATGAAGTGCACTGGGGTATGTTTCAGCATTTGTATATGCATTGTCCATCTGCACGGGTGTCATGACGTTAACTACCGCTGTCATAAGACGTCTGTAGTAGGTGTTGTAGTACTCATGTACTGTGTATGCTGTGAAGGGTGTGGTGCCGAGATGTGGCTAACAAGGGTGATTAGCATATGTTCAGAATCCACCAATGAGGGGATAACCCCTGGTGTGGAACACCAGTCACATGTTGGTAGTGTCCATGTCAAGGATATTGTTGGTCTTGGAGGTGGTGTGTATGCGTTGATCCAGCCGAGTGGAGGTTATGAATCACGGACAGCATTGGCCTAATGTGTCAGTACATGAGTGGCTATCCCAGTTAAGTGTGAGGTAGTGTCAGCCTTACATCAGTAGTACCTGTCTGAGCCCTACTGTCCAGTACACCAAGAAATAAGGTCTGGTAACCGTGGGATATGTTGTTGAATCTGTAGCTTGTTACAATGTGTATAGCAGTTCTGGACACAGTTAGTTGCACGTGGAGCACCTCTGATGCATTGTGCTAAGTAACTAGCCAGGATGTGTTTACAACATAGTGGAATATGGGAACACCTCAGCTGTGGGTGTGCCGGTCCAGGTTACATGACTGAAAGGTATGGTCTGTGTATAACCTGTCATTGCAGGTGTGCTCTGCAGAGCCTAGAGGCAGGTCCCAGTCACTGCAGAGATATTGAAGTGGTGCATTATAAGGAGTGCCTTGCCTGCATGCGTCAGAGATGAAGATGTAAAGCATTGCGTCACATGACCCCATGTTTTGCTTGCCCATTCCCGTTCTGGTGGTGAATGTTATTGGAAACTGTGCAAGACAGGCAGTATAGAAGCAGCAAGAGCCTTACATGTGATCTGTACTCCCAGGGCTGACAGGTGCAGGTCATCTGTGCCAAAGCATCGTGTTGTTTGACTATGTCAGTCTAAGCGGACAGATACCAGATGCCTGTGGAATGACAGCAGAAGCATAGGCAACTGTTGAAGTGACACAGTCAGTCATTGTACAGTGGTATCAGGTCCGGATGAATGCATAATGCTCCCCAGGGCTTGGCCCATAACTGCAGGGCTACAAGACTGGTGAGTTATTGCATGTCCTTGCACACGTAGTCTGTGAAGTTGCATCTCAAGGCAGTCACACTAACATGGAGAATGACAGTCACATTGTACCTGGTGAGGTGTGGCATGGGTACATAGGTTATGTTGCAGAACCAGTTACCCAACAACAAGATATAAGTGACTATCACCTTGTGTAGCCTGCTGAGTGGAACATCAGTGTGACCGCCTACAGAGTCACCTATGACAGGTGTGTTGTGTATGTTATAACACCCTATTGGCTGTATGTGATGGGCACACATGAGTCTGTGGTCTATAAGTTGTGTTTGGTGATGGGGGCTGCCTTTGGTGCCTACACAGAGTATGGAGAGGTACTGCACCAGTTGTCCTCGTATGTGCGGCCTGTGGTGGAGATCTTGTGAGACTATGTGATGAGTGGGGTGTGTTGCGAATGTTACACATCCCCACATGACTGTCAGGTGCAGTCAGGGTTGGTGACAGCATTACCCCCAGCAGGGCTGCATATGTGCATCCCCCACAGGCTGTAGTGTCGTATGTTGGGAGGTGAGCATTGACTGTGCACATGAGACAATTGCTCTATTGCCACATGTACGACATATTCAGCATACAGACAGGCAATAGCACTGGTACATGACAGTTGGACATGCCTGTATATACAACCATGTCTCACAAGATATGTGAATTATGTGTGTACAACAGCTGTTGTACTGTAAGCAAGCTGGAAATGTAAGGACTGACAGTGTACCTGTGAGAAATGGTGTGGAATGGGTGCTATATTAATCAGTAGCTCATGACCTGCTCACAAGTTCTGTACAAGTGTTGAGCATAAACATACAATACAGATAGGGTGTTGGATAATATCAACCAACAAGTGGTGATGACAGTCATAATTGGTGGCACCACACTATAACCCTGCTGAGTATGGTCTGCAAGTCCATGAACCATTATCAATGTAGATGTTAGCAGTACAGATGTACATGGCAGTATGGATGTTTGACTACATATACGTTTATATGTCACAGGAGTGTTCTACCAGTGGCCTGTTGACAGTATTAACACTACAAAAGGTGTCAGAGTGACATGTGCATATCACACCAGTGCCAGCTACAGTAAAACAGGGTTAATGTGTTGTACTCCACCCTCATTGTTTCCCATACCACACAGACAAATGTCAGGCATCTGTGTATGTAAGGATGTGAATGGCCATGACCTATGAGCAATAGCTGTCTCAGTGTTGTGAACAACATACAGAATGGGCTGTGTGGATGAGGTGTGTGACATATGTGCACATTCTGATGGATGATATCAGCATTGTCACCGCTAGGTGAATATCCCTGTACCCATTAACTACCACCTAGGCTGTGGTCAACATTATGGACACTGTGTAAGGGATGGTGCTGTGCAGTACACCTCCCTGAGTTGGTGACGTCTCCAGGCCCCTTAGGTAGTCATACGAGGTACCCATGTCATGACAGGGTGCCATCCATGAGCACGGAGATCATTGGACAGGCATACACAGCACTCGGGTGACCAATATTGGATCACATATCACCTTTAAGGGGTATTGGCCATGTGTGGATGGGCGATACCAGCCTTCACAATACTCACCTCTACTATGCAGCATGCTGTCTACCTTGCATAAAGACATTTGCTACACTATGATGTTGGACATGCTACATGTCCATATCCTGATCTGAATGACATACATCATGGGCAGCCACTGTCCTACTACTAGAATCGTCACATGCTGGACAGATCCCTGTGCCATACATGCGACATACTCCCGCCATACCATGCAACCCTGTCTATCAAAGCTGCACATGTCATCCCTGTCATACATGGTGTGATGGCCGCATGGTAGTTGTAGTATCAACTGTCTGGATCAGCAATGTGGCACTGATGCACCTCGCGGTGGCATAATGGCTGTCGGATACAGCTAGGAAACCTTTCCCGTACATGCTATAGTTGATAACCATCCTTGCGAATGACATCCGACTAGCCATTGTCCCATGTCTATCACATGTGCAACATAGGCAATCCATGGCAGGATGTTGAACAGCTGTACAGTGTTGTGTAGATGTATCTGGCAAAACACATGCATGTAAAGGTTTCCATGCATATGTGTGCATTGTCACTGCTCAAGCCATTAAGGCTGTGTATGTGTTGATATGTGACATATACACAGCATCAAGGTCAACAGCATTACCTTGGACACATCCAGGCATGTGCTGATAGGTAAGAACACCAGTGCAGGCAAACAGACATGCCCACATCAAGACAGCATTCACATGGAGTATGAACAATGTAATGAGGAGACACACATATATGGTGATGACATCCAATGCATAACGGGTGTTACATGTGTGTGACACAAAACATGTTAGTCATGTCAGTGTCATGATGATTTGCAAAGATAACTGTGCAGATGTACTAGATTTACTAGAAATGTATGTGCAGCAGTATCTCTGTACATCTCTGAAACTGTGACCTGTCACCATCATTATGTCTTACAGATAATGCCTTGTACACGCCTGCCAGTGTACAGCCGCCAGGAGGATGATGTCCTCATCCCGTACCTCCATGAGAACTACGAGGTGTTGTTCAGCCATGTGCCACAGCATGCCCAGCAGTGGGATGACCTGTGGCAGGATCTTCACAGGAGGGTGAACGATGTGGGTGGCCATAACCGCACCTACCAGCAGGTGTGCAGACACTGCACGGACTTGATACGACATACAAAACAGAGTGCCACTGCAATCGCCAGGGAACAAGGTGGAACAGGTGGTGGGCCAACAACCCAACCCCCACTCACACACACCGAGGAGCTACTGACCAGTCTGGGGACACCCTCAGAACAGCATTCACAAACACTAGCTGCCATCGTGGAGGTGGGTGTCTCCCAACCAATGAGCCTGGAGTTGCCTGGTAAGTCAGTACTGCACATATGGCTATTATATCCCATTTAGTTGCATGTGTCACTGTACATTATGTAATGTAACAACATATGCAAGGTATGTGGGCACACATGCTGCATACTACAGTATGCTACCCTGTGTATGCACACATGTGCATACTATATGCTATTGTACAGGCGAATGTGTTGATATGCACAGTGCACCCTGTGGCTGTCATACAGTCATGGATAATGTTCATACTGCTGTGTCACCCCTATACAGGTACCTCTGACGTGCCGCACAGACATGAGTCCGTTGCAGGTGAGACTGTCATCAGTATCAGGCATGTTAAAGCATAGATCTATTTGCCATGTGGCCAGTTAACACTTGTACACTTGTTGTTTGTTCCAGTCTCGATATACAGGTCACATCACCCATCATTCACACAGGCCACCCATGTGCAATATATACAAACGAAATGATACACCGACATGAAACCACAGTATTTGTCATTGCTACATGTGTGGACATCTGTACATACAATAGTGGAGGTGATCTACAATGGAGGCATATGTACTATACATTGGAACAACACGTGTGGTACGCAAATAGTACCACACAGTGAGCTGTGATATGGGCAGCCCACAGGAGTCACCATTGTGTTATATGCCCCTGCAATGGGTGCACACATTGTGATGTGCCATCTGACATATCCCAGACACATAGTGATTTGGCTGCAATATTGTCACACTATCCCATAACCCATACCCCACATACCAAATATACAACCCATTGTCTGCATAGCCTTGTAGATGGTGACATATCTGACATCTATGGGTGTATGTCATATGGGACAACACAGACATATGTGATAGATGGCCATCACACACATTTGGCCAGCACATGTGCACACATGGCTATGGGGGATGGCCAGAGACACGTAGCCACACAGTAGATGTGATGTGTATACACCCTGTTTCACATTGTCCACACATGGTCCAATTATAGTCTTAGTTGACCGATTATACAGTTGATGTGGTACACTGGACATCCTAAAACCCTGTGCACAGCTAGTGTTGGTGTCACCAATGTCTACCATAAAAGATGTGTTGAACATCACGACTTTGTCTTAGCATGACAGTAGTCACATGTACAGCTTCCACAGACATTGACACCACATCAGGCCACAGATACGGTACATTTCCCTTGCTGCTGTAGGACATCACCATTAGCTGTGCACCTCGTGTGTGTGGTACATCAATGTCATGTGGGACATGCTGAAATGACAAGTCTGCTATGTGTGGACATGGTTGCCAGGCAGCTAAGACTCTGTAGTAGTTGTGCAGGGGTGTCAACTGTAGGTCCTCCAGTGACCTGTCACATGACACAGCATGGTTTGGTGTGTATACACCTCAGCATCGTGGGTCACAATCCACAGTTATGTCATGGGTATGCATGCAGTTATGGCTATGCAATGTGTACATATTATGCACTGTATAGCAATATAGACACCTCATGATGCCATGCAATGGCACAGTGTCTGTACTTCACACTGTATAGCAATGTAGACGGCTCACACTACCCTTCCATGCTCATGCACATTTGCTAAATATGCATTCTATCTGTAGGGCATACAGACAACACCTCAATGTGACATGTGTCAGGACACCATTGTGTCAGACATGTGTGCATGTTAATGCACACGTCAGTGGATTACATGTCAAAGTCACATCAGCCATGTGTGCTGTTATCCTGTTCTGGTCCACATGGTGTATCACGGGGATGCATGCATACTACCATGATTGTGTGAACTGCATGTCTACTGATATGACACCTGCTTGCTGTAGTGTGCGCCCCAGGGAGGTATGGTAACTAACACTATTAATGTCTGAGCTGAATGCTGTCTGCTGTATCACAGGCATGCTGCATTCCGTCTGTCTACTCACATGCATGGTGTGTCTGTGTGTGTGTGTCTATGTGTGTGTCTGTGTGTGTGTGTTTGTGTGTGTGTGTGTGTCTGTGTGTGTCTGTGTGTGTGTGTGTCTGTGTGTGTGTGTGTGTATTGTAATTTAGTCTTTCTTTGCATTCACAGGTGATGCAGGTGCGTTACCATCCTGCGGTCCATCTGATGTTAGTGTCCCCACAGGTACTAGCAGTGATGAACATATGCATGAGGTACAGGCAGGGTTGTCAGGGGCTGAATCTGTGCCAATGGTTGCCATCCCAGCTATGTCCCCCTCTTCCCCACACACAATTTTGCTGCCAACACATACCGCATCACCAGTGGCCATAGAGGAAGGACAGTCAGCATCTGTTAGCATGGAACAGGAACATGTGGTGGCTACAGAAGGTGTGTCTCCACACCATGGTGTCAGTGTAATGACAGCAGATGTGCCACACAGGCATGCGGCCGGTGCTGCTCATAGGAGGACCTCTGGCAGACATGCACCTGCAGGACAGAGCGCAGCAGCTGGTATCACCAGACTCATGTTCCAGACTGTAATGGTGGCAGAGGCATGTGCTGAATGGCAGAACAGAGAAGGGTAGAGGCTGCAGAGGGCTGCTATCTGTACCCTAAACGACAACATCCAGGCATTGGCAAATGCTCAACAGCAGATTGCTGATGTTCTGGACAGGCGATTGGGTGACATGGTCGGAATCCTTGACCGTGGCATGGCAATCCGTGAGCATGAGGTGTCTGTGCTGGAACAGCTGGTAGGAGTGAGGCATAGGCCACGTGGACGTAGACCAGCTACAACACCTAGTGCAGGTCAACGTGAACGTGCCACCTCACATGCCTGCTCCCGTAGTGCCAGTAGCAGTAGCAGTGCAGCTGGTGCTGCGCTGTCCACACCAGGACACAGCAGGCCACATGGACATGGCCCTGGACGTTCCCAGCAGGGACACGGTTCCAGTGGACATGTGTATTCAGACAGTAGCCAATCTGTACCTCCGCCTGGTAGTGCCCGTGCAACCCCTGGCAGGCAAAGGTCACGTGGCCATGGCTGGACACAGTTAGCTATACAACCTGGTCTGTACAATCTGGTGCTGTCAATAATACCCCTGTGTAGGCCTCACAAAAGGCAGAACTGTGTGCACACATACACGCACACAGCAAACACATCTGTAGGGCACCACAACACCCACATGCATACTGAACAGACATGTCCAATCTTGTCACCGGCCCTTACCCACACACATGATGTCATCCATTGGTGCAGCCTATGCCCCTGGCAAACATTATCACCCTGTGCATATGATGAAGCCTGTGCCGCATCCCTGTCATCCACACCATCGGTGCAGGGACATGCTCAAATGGTCTGATGCACAGGGTGAACAGAATAGTGAGAGAAGTGTGTATAACATTAGTTGTGTAAGAATAGTGAGAGAAGTGTATATTACATTCGTTGTGTACTGTTAACACGCACCAGCCATACCATGTAGTACAGGTTTAGCATGCATTGTTATATGTTCACAATATGTGTCTTGGTAACAACAGTAACAGCATGTTGGTAATGATGCCCTGGTTACCTCCTTATGGTCTACTTGCATGTGTCTACAGGTAGCAGTGTTTGCAGTCTCCCATGTGTAACTGTGTAGTACTCACAGGTACGTATGGCAATATCAGCATGCTATATGTAGCCTCAACCTGACTGTTGGAAAGGCTAACATACCACAGATGTCCACACATATACTGATCCAGATGCATGTGGGCAGTTTAATAGGCTACAGTGGCTAGAGATGTGACATCCATACCAGGTCACATCACAGGTATGTTAACATGGTGCAGGGATGGTACACAGCGGTCCGGCCGATGATAATGTTAGAGGCCACCTGATAGCATGAGGCCTCACTGTGTAGCAGTCATACCCTGTCACATTACAGGAATATGCCCACACTCACGGGGTCAACAACACTATAACGCACACCCCTTAGTGTTGAGGTGAGGACCCCTGCCTATGTGGTCATCACCCTCACAGTACTGTGCACCCACTTGATGCGACCCAGAGAAAGAACATGTACAAGTAGCCAGTACGGCTGAGACCTATGGCATCAACAGGGTAGTAGACTGCATCACCATGAGGAGTTAGGGATCCTGTGTATTCTGTATGGTAGCATACACCCTCACTCCATGCACCAGACAGCCATACATACATACACACACACACACACACACACACACTGTGGAGACCACAAATGCCATACACATACGGATAGCTGATGTGTGTGATACACACACCACCCTTGCCTACATCATGCTTTCCACACTGCAGTATGTACAGATCTCTACAACAGTGTACAGGGGTGTGTAACAATTGGGATGTAATCCCCAACATATGTGGCATATATGGTCACACAAGCAAACACACATGGCAGTAGTGTGAATGATACACCTGCGATATGATGATACGTCTTACAGACATGCAGCAGTATTGGCCGCATTATGTGTACCAACACTACATCTGGCAATTGTGGTGCTATATGCACACGGAAGGATGTAAGTGTTACAGGTGTCAGGTGACATACAGTCGGTAACACCTGACCGCTGTGTAAGTTTTATGTCTTCACCGTCAAGTAACAGTAACATAGCATACTGTTTACACATGTAATGGTAGATGGCGTGTGACATACCTGTGAGCCATCCCCGGCAAACATCCATCTGCACACGTGGGTCACCACTTTATTTACACACATCCATCAATACCTGATGTACATCCTACCATACTGTCAGTATGTCACCATATACAGATGTCAATGATGGGGCTGCATTGCAACTGCATGTTGTAGTTAGGCACGGATGGTTCTCATACATCAGCTACTGCACATGCATGGTAGCTGCATGCACACTACAAATTGTACATGTGTGTTGGTCCTACATGCTTGTCATGTAGCCATGTTTGTATGCAATGCAATTGGTGGACATGTGTGATGACATGCATAACACATGGACTGTTGTAAGATATGATGGGTGTCATGGGTAACTAGTACAGAGGGACTGCGTCCTCGGTCAACATTGCTACCTCATGTACTGTTAGCATTCAACAGCCATGGACCCACCTTCCATTTGCGTGCGTGTGATTGCTGTAGCCACTTGTCTGCATGGAGGACAGCAAAAGCTATGCTATGTACATATGTGTTGTGTGTGTGGTCCTTGCACATATCCACTGCGATTACATGTATATCATATCCAAACATGTGTGATCTTTGGTGTACAGCGACAGTCATCTGTCACAGCTGTGTAGGACCCAGGGCCCCTGGTATGTATAGAGCCATCATTACAGTGGTATCATTGCAATGCATAACACATGATGGAACCCTGTCGGTACATGTGTAGTCTGCACAGTTGCTGTAGACCTATGTACAGTCCACTGGTCATGAGCCACACGGTGTTGTGGTAATGTATGGCAGTGTATTACTGGTCCTGCGATATGGTGATGTCTGAGGGCTACAATGTAGACTGCGGTGTGTACCTCTGTGATCTGCACCTAAGACATCTGTGATGGCTCCTGAGTGTGTACTGGTCAGTACATGTGATTGGCATTCATGTACATGGGGACAGTAACACCATACTGTGCCCTTCCATGTTTAGAATCTGTGTGCATGCAAGACGGCCCTTTGCAACTGCTGATGGCCCTTTGCAACTGCTAAGTGTGTGAGCATGGCCAGTACATCGTTGTGTAGATGGACACACTGTACATTCCAAACTGCGCCCTTCCATGTTTAGAATCCGTGTGCATGCAAGACGGCCCTTTGCAACTGCTGACAGCCCTTTGCAACCGCTAAGTGTGTGAGCATGCCCAGTATGCCATTGTGTAGATGGACACACAGTACATTCCAAACTGCGGCCTTCCGTGTTTAGAATCCGTGTGCATGCAAGATGGCTCTTTGCAACTGCTGATGGCCCTTTGCAACTGCTAAGTGTGTGAGCATGCCCAGTATGCTGTTGTGTAGATGGACACACAGTACATTCCAAACTGCACCCTTCTGTGTTTAGAATCAGTGTGCATGCCAGACGGCCCTTTGCAACTGCTAAGTGTGTGAGCATGCCCAGTACACCGTTGTGTAGATGGGCACACAGTACATTCCAAACGGATGTGTGATACTAAGCGTGTGGGCATGCCCAGTGACACCTTGTGTCGGTGACGTGTCTCTGTGAATGGGAATGGCCATTGACATCCTGTATAAAGATGGTGGTCATCCAGGCAACAGATGTCCATTGTCCACATCATGATGGATGCCTACATTGAACACACTGGTTGACTGTCTTGAAGGGTGTACTGTCTGTGGCGCGTCACATATCTATGTAGTGTTGTTGTAGTGTTCCATAGATATTTAGTTGCACCAATCACACCACTGCCGTGTGTTTGTCTACGTCTACCTTGGGACAGTAATATGCTTTCAGACTGCTCACTCTCTATACATTTCCTATCGGCATCCTTGCCTTTGCGGATGATGTCACCTACCTAGAAGTATGCCTCTGTGAGTGCTGTGTTCAGAAATCTCAGTAGCATGTTCTGTAACTGCGTAATGCTGTAGTGTGATAAGGTAGTTAGGTGTATGTTCGACTCCCAGCCCTGCTAAGTGTGTGCCTGTATGTGTGCAGCTGCCTAGGGTCACAGTAATGCTTTTAGATGCCTCACACCACATACATTCCCTATCGGCGTCTTTGCCTTTGCGGATGATGTTACCCACCTAGAAGTATGCCTCTGGGAGTGCTGTGTTTAGTAATCTCAGTAGCACGTTCTGTAACTGCGTAATGCTGTAGTGTGATACAGTAGTTAGATGTATGTTCGACTCTCAGCCGTACCAAGTGTGTGTGTGTTTCCAGCTGCCCAGGGATAGAGTAGTGCTTTTAGATGGCTCACAGCACATACATTCCCTATCACGTCTTTGCCTTTGCGGATGATGTCACCTACCTAGAAGTATGCCTTTGGGAGTGCTGTGTTCAGTATTCTAGGTAGCGCATTCTGTAACTGCGTATTGCTGTAGTGTGATAAGGTAGTTAGGTGTATGTTTGACTCACAGCCCTGGCAGGTGTGTCCCTGTGTGTGTGTTTCCAGCTGCCGAGGGACAGAATAATGCTTTTAGACGGCTCACAGCACATACATTCCCTATCAGCATCTTTTCCTTTGCGGATGATGTCACCCACCTAGAAGTATGCCTCTGGGAGTACTGTGTCTAATAATCTCGGTAGCGCATTCTGTAACTGTGTAATGCTGTAGTGTGATACAGTAGTTAGGTGTATGTTCGACTCCCAGCCTTGCCAAGTGTGTGCCACTGTATGTGTTTCCAGCTGCCTTGGGACAGAGTAATGCTTTTAGATGGCTCATAGCACATACATTCCTTATCAGCGTCTTTGCCTTTGCAGATGATGTCACCCACCTAGAAGTATGCCTCTGGGAGTGTGGCATTCAGTATTCTTGATAGTGCGTTCTGTAACTGCGTATTGCTGTAGTGCGATAAGGTAGTTAAGTGTATGTTCGACTCCCAGCTAGTTAAGTGTATGTTCGACTCCCAGCCCTGGCAGGTGTGTGTTTCCAGCTGCCTGGTGACAGAGTAATGCTTTTAGACAGCTCACAGCACATACATTCCCTATCGGCGTCTTTGCCTTTGCGGATGATGTCACCCACCTAGAAGTATACCTCTGGGAGTACTGCATTCAGTAATCTCGGTAGCGCGTTCTGTAACTGTGTATTGCTGTAGTGTGATAAGGTAGGTAGGTGTGTGTTCGACTCCCAGCCCTGGCAGGTGTGTGCCTGTGTGTGTGTTTCCCACTGCCTGGGGACAGAGTAATGCTTTTAGACAGCTCACAGCACATACATTCCCTATCGGCGTCTTTGCCTTTGCGGATGATGTCATCCACCTAGAAGTATGCCTGTGGGAGTGCGGTGATGCCTGAACTCGGTAGCACATTCTGTTACTACATAATGCTGTAGTGTGGTAGACTAGACAGGTAGATGCTTGATTCCAGAGCATGGCAGGTGTGTGTTTGGCAGTTATACTGTATGAGTTGGTATCTGTGGGTGGCTAGCTGCAGGACGTGTCCGTTTTTTTTTGTTGCTGACCTATTTAATGTCCACAGCCCACATATTCTGCCAAGATACTGGGTTGTCAACACATACATTCGCCAATAGGTCTGGTGAGTAAATGTCAGCAGCCCTACTCTTACCCTTGCTATGGTCTGACCTGTGTGAATCAACATAACACACGTGCCTTGATATTAACAACACTACATGATGCAGGTGGCACATGTGGTTACCTTTCCATTCCTGTCTAATGCATTGCTGTCATGTGGTTCGCTGTTGTGACATAAATACCATATCTACATATGTGTACTTGTATATGAGTGTATGTATATATACACATATATATATATATATATATATATATATATATATATATATATATATATATATATATGTCTACAAATAATATATGTGATATATGGAGATGTAGAGATGGACATAGATGTGAACATATGTCTGGGGAATTCAGCACTATTGACTATTTGTGCCGGATGATCTGTACATGATAACCTGGGATCTATGTATATCTGCCATGGCGTGGTGTTAATGCACATCGTCTGTGATGTTCAGGGCCACGGGTTGTAGTCGTGTAGACACCGGTAATTTTGTTGCTGGGAAGACCATGGGACATCGAATATGGTGATGGTAGGGCACCTGTTGCCAGTTGTGTGTGGATCTGAGTGACACTGAGCAGTGGTTAATATGTTGGAGTTCGGTATGGGTCATATAACTATTCATTAGAAGACTATACTATGCAGATGAGGTTGACTATGGTGTATCACATTTATCACCAGGGTGTGCTGCTGGTCCCTGGAGTGTATGTGTGTAGTCAGCCAGGTTCAGGTCTCACATATAGTTGATAGCATGGGAGAGGGGTCAGGCATAATGTACGTACATTGCAGAACTGTGCCTCGGGAGTGCTCCTGCCCTAGCAAATATCAGCTAGGGGTGTGTCTATACCTGACTGGTGACGTTGGGAGGGATGACAGCAGTGGTGGGGTAGTCAGGGTGTCCAGGCTGCACAAATAGGTGTTGATCAGCACAATCAGCTGATGACATGGCCAGCCCTCACATGAACAGTACACTAATGCGAGCAAGCAGCATACACACATATGTCATCCACACTCTACATCACCGGTGTATACCTGCAGGGACATTTCACGACACAGTTCAACCAAATTACATCGGCTGCAGCAGGCAACGTACACCAACATGTGCAGGGGGCTGGGGCAGTATGGATGTGTATGCTGCCGAACAATCCTTACTGGGGTGACATATGACTTTATTAACCAAGGGTGACTTGCCAGGGTCTACATGGGCTGGGGATGTTAGAGCACTATGGGGTGGACAGAGACCTCCTACAGCAGCTTGTTGACCTGTGCCTAACACATCACACAGGCCGAGGGGAACACATCACAGTGGATACCATGGGATGTGTTGTCCTAGGTGTACTAGCCACAGGTATCTCACACAGCACAACTGGGGATATCATGGGTATCCCACAGGCATCTGCATCCAGAGAATTACACCACTTCACAGATGCCATGTCAACACATGCTAGTGAGCATGTACAGGTCCTCCACATACGTGATTAGTGGACCTGCAATATGAATCTGTTCCACCACATGGATAAGTACCCTGGGGTACTGGGTGCTATAGCCTGCACACGTAGCACCACCCGGGGAGCAGGGTAGGGCCTACAGTCAGTGCTGGGGCATACCCTCCAACTGATAGGCCCTATACGATGGCCAGGACATGACATTGAATGTGTGTGTTGTCTGCCCTGGAAGCTGTGATGTGTCCGATATATGACATCTGACACAGCGGTAGCACACCAATGCCTATGTGGACATCCCCTAGAGTCTCCCAGTGGGGGATGCTAGGTAAACACTAGTGTAGTGGCTTATAACACCCATCAGCAATTCACACACACCTGAACACTCACACCATACTGAGGCGGATGCACAGGCAAGACATATACATGTGCATGTGTTTGGGATGCTTGGTTCACAGTTCTGGTATCCAGACACATCTGTAGGGGCTCTGCAGTATTCACAAGTTACATGCATACATGTTGTTATGTTATTTGCTATGCTACACAATGCTAGCCTGCAGTAACAGTTGCAGCACAAATGGCATGGGGCAGGGCCACACAGCCCAACACCACTGCCAAGGCCTGTACAGGCACAGTGTGACTTGGTGAAGGAACTACCTGTGTAGGGCACAGTCTGTGACAGCCCATGCACAGTATGACATGCCCTTGGCAAAGAGGCAACACACGGCATATGCACTGACCCAGTAGGTACCCACGGATTTCCCCTCTCTGACCCGCACACAGTACAATGGATGCCAAACATGACAGTACCTGTGCTCAGCCATGTAAGGGAGGTGTACTGTGTGCATCCGTAACACAACCAGGGTATGTCTATTGACCTAACAAGTGGCAGTTGTATTACAATGTGTACTTACCCATTGCTCTGGTATGTATGTGAGCATACAAGTGACTGTGGTGGCCAAATGTTAGGGCAGCAGACAGTACACATCCATAGTGGCACCATGACCTCTGTAGCACATACGGAGTTCACAATGGTAGCCTGTAGTACACAGGGTGTCCTACCCACTGCAGATTATGGGCTGACCATCATGTGTGTCTGTACAGCCCACACACATTCCATGCAGCTGGACAGATGTGGACCAATACAGACAAATGATATACGATGGCCTATGGATATGCCCACTGACAGACCCCAACCTCGTATGACACACACAGACGACAGCAGGCCAGGCTGTTTGATATAGGTTGTGTAATAGGATGTCCAGCACCACTGTGCTGGTAATTAATGCTGGGAATTGACGTACCCTTGTATCCCTCCAACCAGCAATTTAGGTAGGTCCACACACTGACACGGAGTACCTGGCAGATCTGTATAGTAGTGGCAGATGTGTACAACTGTTGGCTGTGCCCACCATCACACCTACACATGTGAGTCATGTGCACCACCCACGGTGCTGTGTAGGACTGTGGTTGCATGTCCCCCCATGCTATACAGACATGTGGCAACTATCAATGCCACATGACCATTAGCTACCCTGCAGACACAGCATGTCACCTATCTGTGCAGAACGGAGGGTTCAGCAACACAGTACTAACTATCTGGACATGTGACACATGCAATACAGTTGACCATACTTTGCATGCTCACACACATGACGGTATTTTCAGACTACAACATACGCAACAGTCATACTGGGCATGCTCACACACTGATTTATTTTATTTATTTATTTTATTTTACATTTGTTGACCGGGCTAGTCTAGCTGGATATGTGTCCATTTTCAGTAGAGGCCCGGGGAGAAAAGCTCCAAGAGTTATAAAATACTAAAAACAGAGATTGCCAGTACAAATGCAAGGATTTTACGTCAGGACTAGTTAATACATGTATTACATAAACATAATCAGAGCAAAAACATAAGTATAATAAACAAATGATTTTAAAAGATTTTTTTTTTGTTTTTTTTTTTTTTTTGTTTATCAAAAGAGAATAAACATATGAACATATAACTGTGTACAATATTTTATAAAGGGGGAGCTACGAGGATATAGACAAAGGTAAATGCAGGAATTATAGGGAAAGAAAGGTTAAAGAGGTACAAGTAGAGTTAAGCTGGGTAGGTGCAGGAGCACAGCCAGTGTTTATTAAGATGAATTTTCAGCTGTTTTTTAAAATGTGGGAGAGAAGACAAAGTTAAGATATCAGAGGGTAATTTGTTTCACATTTTTCCAACAGAATTGGAAAAGAGACAGTCACCTGCAGAGTTATTGGGTTTGGTTGAATTAATCAGTAGTTTATTGGAAGAGCGTAGATGTTTCAGATTATTGTATGGTGAAATGAGGTTAGAGAGTATAGGTGTTTTACTTAGTTGGTATAGTATCTTGTGAGCTATTAAGAGCTGTTGAAGTATGATGGTTCTGAAGTTCAAGCCAACCTAGTTTTCTTAGGTTGAGGCAGTGGTGAGTTCTAAATGGGGATCCTGCTGCAAATCGAGCAATGTTATAGTAAGATATTGTTAGTTTCTTGAGGTTGTTTTTGGAGAGATTAGTGTATATGGGGGAAGCATATAGAAGAGTAGAGATAAGGTGAGATCTGGCTAAGGTTGTCCTTGCTTTGGGTGTGAGGAAGGGTTTAATTCTGTAAAGGGATCCAATTTTTTTATTAACTATTTTTATTGTGTTTTGATGTGAATCTCAAAGTTGAGATTATTGTCAATAGTTATTCCTAAATGTTTAGTAGTTGAAACTGGTGAGATGAGAGTACTATCAGTGGAAGTAAGAGTGAGGTTTAGTGGGGTAGATCTACGGGATGGTAAAAATAATAGCAGTTTTGTTTTCTTGGGGTTGAGTAGTAGGCAACGATCGGAGAACCATTGTTCAACAGTGGTAAAAGCTTTTTGGGTTATTAACTGTAGTTCAGTTTGAGACTTAGCAGTGCAGATAATAATAGAATCGTCTGCATATTGTATACAGGTGGTATATGGGATAGCTGATTGGAGGTCATTAATAAAGATGGAAAATAGAAGGGGGCCTAAGATAGAGCCTTGAGGTACACCTAAAGAGATGGGGAGGAGATTGGATAGTGCATTTTTCCAGAGAACTGCCTGTTGCCGGTTTTCTAGGTAAGATGTGAACCAAGTTAAGGAAGGAAGGTCAAGTGAGAGAGATTTTAGTATGTGCAGAAGAAGTTTATGGTTAACTATGTCGAAAGCTTTAGATAAGTCAATGAAGACTGATGATGATAGATTATTATTATTACGGTTATAGTTGATTGAGTTGGTAAAGGAGAGTAGAGCTGTGATAGCACTGTGGGAAGGTCTGAATCCATGCTGACAGTTAGCAAGTAGGTTGTTGTGCAGAAGGTGATTAAGAAGTTTCTTATGGATACATTTTTCCATGATTTTAGCTATAGGTGATAGGAGTGCTATGGGACGAAAGTTAGAGAAGTCATTTGACTTACCTCCTTTGTGTAGAGGGATGATGTGTGATATCTTCCAGATAGAGGGAAAAAGTCCTTCCTTTATGGATCTATTTATCAGAATAGCAATGGGATAGGCAATGGCTTTGGCTCCTATTTGCAAGAATTCTGCAGGAAGTTTATCTGCAGAAGGAGTGGTAGGTTTTAGTTTTTGGAGCAGTGATAAGATAAAGGAGGTAGGTACAGGTTGTAAGTGAAATGAAGGAGGTAGATTTAAAGTAGGTGAAAGTAGCTTGGAGGTGTCTGGTGTTAGGTGACTAGCAAGAGTTTGAATAGTATTAGTGAAGAAGGAATTAAAGTCATTGGCTGTTTGTATGGGGTTCTCTGGGTTACAGTCATGAGGGTTAGGTGTTATGGATTGGCCTGGAGATAAAAGATTATTAATACTGGTCCAAATTTTTTTTGGTTCCTTTTTGGAGGTTTGTTGCAATTGAAGGTAATAATTTTGTCTATTAGGATGGCTTTTTTTGTACTATTTCTAAGTTCTCTGAAGTTTTGATGGTCAGTTGGATTCTTCGTGGTACGCCATTTGGTCCAAGATTTGTTTCTGAGGATGATTTTTTGCCTAGTATTGTTGGTCAGCCAGGGTGCTGCTTTAGCTTTGGTTCTAATAGTGCGATTAGGAGCATAATGGTCAAGGATAGATACGAATGTTGAATTAAAGTATTCTACCTCTTCATTAAGAGGGAGATAGTTTAGTGGGGACCAATTACATTGCAATAATTCAGCTAGAAAATCTTCAGAGTTAAAATGCTTTTTTGAACGTAGTGTTCTGTATATGGTAGGTAAAATTAGGTTGGTTTTATGCCTAATGACATAAGTAGGTGAGTGGTCGCTTAGATTATCTGGGAGAGTACCTGATTGGTAGGCTTGTTGAGGAGTATTAGTAAGAATCCATTCTAAGATGGTATCATTTTTGTTGGTTTTATTTATTCTAGTAGGACTGTTTATGAGTTGGGTAAAGCCATGGAGGTTTATATGGGAGGTAAGATTATTACTATTACAGGAATACCAATCAATGTTGAAATCACCTAAGAGTATTGTTTCTTGAGGGAAGTAGTTGTAGAGTGAACTTAGAATGCATTTGAGTGTGTTAATGTTATTTCCTGGGGGAAGGTAAACACATATGATATTTATGGCCTTAGCAGAGTTGATTTGAAGTTTAGAGCTGAGTATTTCTGCATGATTATCAAGGCAAAGAGTCTGATCTATAATACTAATTTGGATTTGTGCTTTATAGAGAATTGCAACCCCTCCACCCTTTTTTGTAGTGCGATCAAGTCTAATGATGTTATATCCGGGTGGGGTAATTTCGTTGTCTTTAATGGAGGGCTTTAGCCATGTTTCAGTTAAGCATAAAATATCAAATTGATGTTTCTAGAAAGGCATGAACCTGAGTAGTTTTGTTACAAATACTTTGTATATTTAGATGGGCTATAGAGAGAGAGTTGGTAGGTTTGATGGATGATAGAGAAGTAGGTTTGCCATATTTTTTGTGGGTGTTGGAATTGGTATGATGTGGGCCAGGGTTGGGATTAATATCTCCGTCCAACAGTAAGTGGAGGAATATGAAGTCTTTTGGCAGGAGAGGTTTGTGAAAGTTATCTGTTAGTTTCTTTGATTTTGGTTTGTTTAACTTAAAATATGCAAGTCTGTGGTATTTGCCTAGTAGGTAATTGGGTTGAGTAGTGACATTTGAGAAGGTAGGAGAGAAAGTACATATAGGTGTAGAGGTATGTTTGGATGAAAAAGGAATGGTAGAGTGAAGTGGGTATTCATAAGAGGTTAAGAGGTAAGAAGTAACAAGACAGGAAAGAAGTGATAAACAGATAAGAAGTTTTAGTTGAGGAGGGATAGATGTTCTGTGCATTTTAAAAGTTAGGGAGATGCACAAGGAAGAGAAAGGAAGGTTGTAGTTCTAGAAGCTGAGAAGTAGTTTGAGCTTAGGTAAATAGGGTAGGAGTTGGTTAGTTAATTAGCGAATATGATGTACAGTAGAAGGGGCAGAGTGAGTGTAAGATAGGTACTTATCTGATTGGGTAGGTAATATAGGGGGTGTGGTCAATAGTACTATATAGGAGCAATGGGGGCGGGTGAGAATTGGGGGCAGGATAGGGGAGTGGAGTGAGCACTCAGGGCGAACGGAGTGGGTAGAAACAGGTAAGAAGCAGCTGTTGGAGAAAAAACAATCAGATACACAGGACGGCCAAGCATACACACACAAGTGGTCTGGACATATCTGCCAGTACATTGCTATACTGTTGGATGTCTGCACTGTATGGTGTTTGTGGTCTATTGTCTGTACATATGCCATGGTCTATTGTTCAGTCACATGAGCTATGTGCGCAGGGTACGTCTACCATCACGTGTATAGGGCGGTTCTTTGTTTGCGGACATGCTGATGCCTTTGGATACAAACCGGGTAAGGCACAGTCCAGCAGGTGGGAGCCGTTGTGCGTGGGTTTGCACAGTGTTAAGCACTGCTGTCCTCTGGTCACAGCACCTTATACACATTTACACTCCACATTTCTTTCACAGGGCACTACTGGCATACTGGTAGACAAACACGCTTACAGCCGTTCGCTCTCTGACATGTCCGCTTACATTTGTCACTCACGCTGGGTGTGTGCAATCCCTTGTGATGCGTATTACATTGGACTACATTACTACAGTATCGGGTATGTGTAACCATTTTGCGACGGCAGCCATTCGACTGTACGGACTCGGTGGCCTGTCCAGTGACGTAATCATATTATATGCGTGTTCCTCATACGATCTGCTCCCATCTGCCAGATACATGGGAACCGATACTCTGCAATGCTGACATGTGACTTGAGTTTGTTAACACAGCGGTCTGCCGAGCCATGCTACCGCATACCAACTGCACGTTGACCACCTTTCAGACTGCACGACGGGAGACTGTAGGAGTGACACCTTTCCCACTTTGCATGGGACAGCCCCTCATCACACATCACATGCAACAATACCAGAACTTTCCACCAATCGAGGACACATTTCTGCAGACTCAGGGACAGGTCATGAAAAGCAGGGACACATTTACAAATGTACTGCTATTAACTTGACACATTGACAGAATCAGAGCATATGACATAATATACATATTGTGACGTAACAGTTGTTTATAACTCCTACTTATTGTCATTAGTCAGCGAGTGTAATTCACCACCTTTCCTTCAACAGCCACTACATTTAGGAAGGATTACGAGGGACACAGTTAGACTTTCAGTCGAACGCAGGGACGTACCTGACATTCAGGGATAGTTGAGTGGTATGGACAATACTCTAGCCATTGCAACTGTCCTGATTAGGGGACCTTCTCATGTTGTAGGTGTCTGTGCTGGTTGCTTGTTACAGGTCTTGTATACCTGACACGTCGATATGTCATATGTAGTTGCATAAGCAACTATACTGCTGCTAGACTATGCTTTGATTTGCTCCGATATGTATATTTCTGTACTATGCATGGCTGTATGTATGTTCTGCCCTGGTACATCTGACAGTTCTA
Organism: Protopterus annectens; assembly: GCF_019279795.1. Lineage (NCBI taxonomy): Eukaryota > Metazoa > Chordata > Ceratodontiformes > Protopteridae > Protopterus > Protopterus annectens. The sequence goes on along the minus strand of NC_056744.1, from coordinate 1,337,935,535 downwards.
CAGACCAGGTTCCACTTTGGCCATTCAGACTGGTGACAGACCTATTGACCCTATATGTAGAGCTATCACATGTGTCGAGGCAACACATACCCACAGCATACCTCTCAACTGTCCCTGATTTTCAGGGCTGTCCCTGATTTTGAATCATATTTTAACTCTGTCCCTCTTAATCCCTCCTAAAACTAGTGATGTTTGGAGGAAAGGTGGTGAATCACACTTAATGAATAATGACAATAAGTAAGAGTTACAAACTTCTTTTACTTCAGAAAATGTGTATTAATTCATATGCTCTGATTCTGTCAATGTTTCCACTTAATAGCTCTAATCTTTTAAATGTGTCCCTGATTGTCCTTGTGTTTTCTTGACGTATCCGTGATTCTGTTGCAATTTGTCCCCAATTGGTTGAGAGGTCTGAGCCACAGCCAGTAGTACACGGACGACCTTCACGGTTTGCATACGTTAAGGTTATTCGTGTAGCATTATAATTGATAATACTGTTTCCTATTACATGCAACTGTTACTGATACAACAAAGTGATGTCTGACACCACTACACACACTATATAGCCTCCATTCCCGAACTCACAGGCCCAGACCTCTCAACCAATTGGGGACAAATTTCAACAGCATCAGGGACAAGTCAGGGAAAAACAGGGACAATCAGGGACAACTTTAAAATATTAGTGCTATTAACCTGATACATTGACTCAGTGCATATGAATTAACACACATTTTCTGAAGTAAAATTGTAACTTTTAATTATTGTCAGTTTTCATTAAGTGTAATTCACCACCTTTCCTCCAAAAGTCACTAGTTTTAGGAGGGATTAAGAGGGACAGAGTTGAAATTTGGGTCGAAATCAGGGATGTCCGTGAAATTCAGGGACAGTTGAGAGGTATGCACAGGCCATGTGCCATAACTGTTATTTTGCAAGACACAACTGCCCAGACGGGTGAGTCCCTTGCAGGCATACAGGTGTTTAACCTCTTCTATTATGCTATCATCTACCTGAAGTGGTCAGCAACTTATGTGGTTTCCATCATTAGCAGAACTCACATACCAATGGGTGTGACTGAACACCGTATCAGGAACAATGCATAACACCCTGCGGGACACATTTAGATGATTGGTTCTATTAACCAGACACATTCACAGTCACAGAACATATGTATTCATTCACGTTTGTCGAGGTACATGCTGCTTATGACTCATACATGTTGTCATCTGTCATTACCTGTATTCCACCACCTGTTCACCTAATATCAGTAGTTCTGGCAGTGTTTCTTTGGACTTTGGTACATTCTGATACATAACTATAGACGTCCATGCTACTCGGGTACAGGGCACTGTGTAGGTCTCTCTGTATTCCCCGATGGTTTACAAACTATCCGGTAGATTTGTTCTTCAGGTTTGGGAGGTGTAGGCGTATGCTATGCCCACATAGGAATATTAATGACTTCCACTGGGCAGGCCTACTACATCTCTGCCAACCAGCACCTTCACACTTAAGTCCATTAATGCATACCCATGGTCCACCTACCTGGCACCCCGCTACAGCAGTCCTGACAGATACTTACTGTGAGCGCAGCTGGGGTATGAGCACACCCCTACACATTGCCCACTCTCCCCATCTCGGGACACATGTCGTACGTTTCTTCAACCCATGTATTATCACACTGGCACAACCTACTGTTCCATGTACACCTACATCCTGCTCATATTAGTGTCGGCAGATTCTTTCATACCTTACTTTTTGGGGTCCCGCAAGGGAAACCGTTATCCATGTTTAAAGTGTAGACCTTGCAGAACTCTCTCACTGGTTCCTTTTCTACCGGTGTTTTGGACAACGGCAGTGTATTGATCTGTATTGCCTGTCTGTATGTCTGTCCGGCCTAGCTGGGTGATATGGGGGGTACAACATTTCTTTATTGGACCTCCCAGTCACAAATGCCTGGGCTGTAAACATGTTACCACTAATTGCTGTGAAGTAACCTATTTATGTGAATGTGTATATCTACACTGACATGTAGTTTGTTTTGTGTGTATGTGTATATATCACTACCTGTTGTTTGTGTATATATATATATATATATATCTATCTATATATATCCATAGTATATCCGTGTGTGTGTGTGTGTGTGTGTGTGTGTGTGTGTGTGTGTGTGTGTGTATATATATATATATATATATATATATATATATATATATATATATATATATATATATATATGTCCGTGTGGATATAAATGTGTATGTAAATTATTATAGCTATGTGTATATATACGTTTTTATCTATATATACATATGTGTGTCCATTAATCTATATATTTCCTGGACATGGACACCTACACATGCGTATTGGTTTTATCCCTGCTTCAACAGCATACTATTGCCTTAGTCATTCTGATACCGGCACTTCACTCCAGTGAACTTGTGCTCAGTATATTGCACGTTATGCAGTGGACAGATGTCGCAGGTTTTTCATGTCTGGGGTGCTGCTGCTAGCTGGGTTCTGATAGTGTCATTCGACCTATTCCTCATATGCGCAGCCTATTATTCGTGCTACTGTGTTTGTTTCTGTACACATTCATATTATTACTGTTGATAGGATGTGTGTATGTGTTACTGTGACTGTACGTCGACAAATTGTTGTCTTCATGTAGTTGTGTCTTTCTGCTTTTCCCGGTTTAGGGCTGACACAGCAGAACTTCATTCCACTCATTGGTGGCTTATAGGTTTTATGTGCCATGCAGCCAGACCTGACGCACAACGTCTGACAACGATATGCCCATTCACGCATGTCTCCATGCAAATGACGCTCTATCTGGGAATCGCAACTATGTACTAGCTAGGGTTACCACTTGTCCCACTTTGTGAGGTACAGTCCCGCTTTGGGCAGTTTGCGTCCTGCGAAAAATTGACAAAATGGCAAGTGTCCTAAGATTATTGTACAAAAATATTTCCTACGTTTTCTTTCATAGTTTCATAAAACAGTTATTTTTTCCTCTGAAACACCTACATGTTATATGAAATAGCATAAGCAACTCAAATGCTACACGAATAAGCTTTTATTTTGGCAGAAAGGTGAAGTTCTCTCATTTGTACTGGTCATGGGTATGTTTTGTCCTGCAAATCTGACATTTCTACAGAAAATGTCCCACTTTGAGCATTTGAAATGGTGGTAACCCTACTAGCTGACCTCCACAGGGTGCTCCATTGCACCCAGCACAACATACCCTATCACTCCTGTGTCCATACTTGCATATCCATGGTTTCTCCTGCACACCCATGTTGAGTTTCCCCGCATAACAGACATTATTCACCTGATATCACAGCCATGACACACCTTTACACATTGCCCTCTCATGAGCGTTGGGGCCCTACATGCATTTTGTACTGCCTTGTGTATTCACAGGCTCACCATCCGTTAATATTTAAACATACATGCCTTTTCTGGTGTTATGCATTACGAACAATTTGCGTGTTACAACTGTAGGTGGTCGCAACATGTCCTACATTCCGTCTGTTTATAATGTTGATGTAGCACTTCAACGATGTTATGGCCACTGGTATAGCCCTGCCTCTGGTGTGGAGAGCGGTGCTCTACCCACACTTGTGCAGCTTTATGTGACATAAGCTGTGAGCACTTCATAATTCCTAACTTGCTCTGGATTCCCTTCACAACCCTTAGGTTTGCTTTCATCTTTCAGCGTTCCTAATATATATATATATATATATATATATATATATATATATATATATATATATATACATATATGTGTATATATAGATAGATATGTAGCTATATAATTGCATATTTCTGTTATGTCTGTGGATATTTCTCTATACACACATCTATATAACTATATATATATATATATATATATATATATATATATATATATATATATATATATATATATATATATATATATATAACAGTTACAGCTGTAGAAGACAACATACATTTGCTATGCTAATAGCTGCATACACCCGCGCAGGCCCACTTGTATCTATATATTCTGACTTACATATGTTTACAGGCACGTCTTTAGGATTACATGAGCCTTATTCCTTATGACAGTACCACTTTGATGGAATCTGGTTAATGGACCCATGTCACCTTTACATGTATAACTTTTGGCTTTACAGCACAGAGGCATTCATTACACAGTTAATATGTGCTATAGTCGTACTTGCACCGGGAATGCCTTTACGTTGGGCGGATGCTGTAACCACTACACTATTGGTGTTCAGGCTCATTTATATGTATACCCATGGCTCATAGCTACTCTGACATACGCCTCACCGCTTCCCTTACACAGCAGACATCCATTCTTCTGCTGGAAAAACCACAGTACTACAATTTGGACATTCCCTGATTCCTACTGCTCTGGATCCGTGCTGCGAGTCTACTCACTCCAAGGATATTCAGAACCCCTACGCTTATAGTCCTCGCACATATGCATGTTTGATTGTCAGGGTTTTCATGTGCTGGTCCGGGTTTAGGTTTGGCCGACTGGTGACTAGCACTGCCCTGGTGCTGTTCAAAGATCAGACTTAGCACATTGCCAGAGTTAGTCCAGAGTTTCACAGTCTACCCGTGCTTACAGATGCAGGTGTTTGGGCATCTCTGACCACATTATTGAGTCAGCGCTACATAATTTAGGGTGGGGAGTGGTTCCACTACATAATGCGGGTTGGGGGGCTGGTTTCCCTTCCCATATGACTATTTCATTCATTTATACATACAATGAATATTATTCTGGACATCTGTTATAAATTCACAACAGGTATGCAATAGTGTAGTCAACAGCTGGCACAGTTGGTTGGTGTACTTCTGTGTACGGACCTCTCTGATACTCGGACTCGTGTCTACAGGGACAAGGCTATGACAACTCAGGGACAATCACGGACACTTCTACCATATTAGTACTATTAACTTGGAACTTGTTGACAGATTCGTAATACTACTAATTGTCTGCAGTTAAATGCGTCTGTACTCTTCATTGCTGTGAGTAGTCATTCTCATTCAACACCTTTCCCCCAAAGGGCACTGGCTTTGTGAGTTTTTAAGGGTCTGGCCAGTTATTGTGTGAATGCTCTGACCATTGGTATCGTTGACATTGTCATATGTATGGGTTGTGCTGTATCCCAGGACTAGGGTTAGCACCTTTTCACATGGCCAAGATGGGACATTTTCAGAACACACCTGGTTTTACATGCCGACACATACCCATGGTCAGTACAACAGATAGAACTTTACTTATTTGCCGACATAAAAGCCTATTGTTGTAGCGGTTTATTTGCTTATTCTGATTTTTGTAACATTTAGGTATTGTAGATACTGCAATAATTCTTTTCTGCTACTTTTACATAACATATGGGACATAATTATGTCCTACAATCCCAGGACATTTGCCATTTGAAATGTCTTTTGTCAGGGCACAACTGTCCAACGATGTACTATCCCTCGCAAAGTGGGACAGATGACAACCCTACTGCGGACACCAGATTATTTGGGCTGACACATAGCCATGGTCACTGCAGGTTTAGAACAGTCATTTGTTGCCTAGCTGTAAGCCTTCTACCTTTGGCACTTTTGTTGTTTACCTGTTTCTTGTACGACTTACGTTTATTTTATCCTGACGTGACCGCTTTAGGCAACTGTTACATGCAGTATGGTGCATAGTTATTCCCTACGGTCACATGACATTTGGCATTGTACCATTGTTGGTCAGGTCACACCTACACACACATTACTTGTCCCTCACACAGTGGATCAGGGGTATCCTGTTTATGTCAGTACCTTCATCACCCTTATACAATGTGCCACTATGCGAATGTGTGCAATATATTCTCCCGCTTTTTCGTGTCGGGACACGTGCGTCACGGGCAAGTGTTTGATCCTGGGTGGTAGGTTATGCATGACCATTTAGGGCTAGACAGTGTCGTGCACCTCTAATGCACATTCCAAGTTGTGTACAGATATCTACTGGACTGGACTTCGTGTCTTCCATTCTAATGTTTACACAGGTTACATATCCCAAGAGGGATATCCAAAAATTGGACCGATCCACGAGAGAAATAACGAACATCTTTTTGGCTATATGAAAATGTGCTGGGGATTTTACATGCCAGGGATACATAGTGTGCAATCCTGCAACTGCCTAGGGTGACACTACCTACCACATATGCGTAGTGGTCACTATGTGTAGCTGTGCCTGCACCAAACCAGTAGGCCAAGAATGGCTGGATTTGGTGGACGTTCAGGTACAGGAGCAGGTTGTGTGATGTGGAGGGGATGCTGGGTAGTCCATTATGCATCCAGGTGTGTTGCATTTGTTATGGCCAGTTCCATCAGGACCAATCTGTGGGTATGTGCCAGTGACATGTCTATCGATTTGTATCGCACATTTCAATATTCATATGTTTGTGGGATTGTGTTCTACAGTATGGCCTGTCTGGTTGTATTGCAGCTGTTTATACATGTGTTTCTGTTTCTTTCAGCTTCACCCACTGCTCCCTCATACACCTCCAGTTCACCTATTCTGCATACGACACAGTATCATCTTGGAGGATTGTACCATTACCCATCCCCCCACACACACAGATTTCTCACACCCCATAAATCACTGCTTTGGTTGTTGGCCCATGACACGGCCAGCATAACACATTGGATTCCCTACATGTGTCAGGTACCTTTATGGTTGTGTGGACTACCCTGCCATGTTTGCTTTCCACATGCTATGCCTCACGCACATAGGTAGATGCCCATACTTAACTTTCGTTACATGGTTGGTATACCCAGGTACTACCCGTTCAACTGTGACACATCCTGACAAGTTTGGGTTGTACCTCTGATTTCCGGATTTTGGCAGCCTGTTCTACTCATTGGTAGGATGCCACCTTTTCCTATGTTCAGGATGCGATATATTCCATACACATATTCGACTGTACTAGGCAAAACGTCCACACAGTCGACGGCATGGATAATACTGTTCCTTTTAGCCTACATGCTTCCTTATTGTTGTAGCTGTTTATATGCTCCTTCTGTTTCATTTACATGCTTATTCTATTTCCTATCACATTTGGTATGTGAAATATGGACATACCTTTTGTATGTGACTATTACATGCCTTGTTGGATATGATTCGGACATAAGGTCGCTAGATATCTACATTTATAGTGTATTTTGTTATGGACACATCTGTCCAGCTGTGTACCCTCCCTCACATTATGGGTCAGCTGGTGACCCTCACCATTGGGCTGGACGTACCTACTGGCGGCTCGCTAACATATGATGTGTTTCACTTCCACTTGGTATAGCTATCTAAACGGCGTTGGACTACGACCACATGGTCTTCCATGTCATTTGTTCGAGGGATAGGGACCCGTTATTCCCTGCAGTGCATTTGTGTTTGCTTCTTCACTTTGTGTTCGCAGGAACTTTCTTGCATGCTTTGCATACATTTCAGTATCCAGGAACACTGACAGATGTGATTACTATCTTGCAACTTGTTATATGCAAGCATTTTAGGTTGCACGTCGGCAGCTGCCATTTCCACGCCTCCGTGCGGCACTTCGACACGCCCTATGCACTCACGCTCCTTTCCTGTACATGCGGCTGTGGCGGCAGCACACCTTCATTAATATACATTTGGCGCTACTGCGCCATCTTCACGCCGTACTGTCGACGCAAGCCTACCGCCGTCCTTGCACCAAGATTCATGAATCCAGGGGAATGTTTATTTTATTTTTCGGGCTGGCAAGCTGTTCTAAAGTGCTTTTGGCTGTATTTTTGTGTGAAAGAAGAGAATTTTAAAGACTTTAAACTTTTACTGGCTTACACTGCTTGTTTTTTTCTGGGAAAGAGGCACCAGTTTCAGCTTGACCATGGAACAAGCTACTTGTCCAAGGTTAGTCCTTCTTCAGTCAAAAAAGGAAAAGTTAAGCAAACATCCTTTATCACGACAGCTTGCAAGCAATTTACTTTAGCTGCAGGTGGGTGACTCTGCTGTAGCCAAAGCTGGATCCTCAGACTGCTCATCTTTTATCCTGGATCCTTCTGGTATAGCACTTACAGCCACTATTGATAAGGACTTAGCAATGATCTCTGCAGCTGTTGGGGTCCCCTTAGTGGGTAAAGAAGAGCCACTCTTTTGGTCCTTAGCAGGGGAACAGGGAAGACTTATCTGCTTGGTCTAAATGTTGTGCCCATCCCTAAGTAATCTGCTGCTGCCATTAATAACACTGTTGTCCTTGCTTTTCCTCTCAAAAAGAAGCAGAAAACTAATCAAATTTCTTTATATGGAACGAGTTTACTGGGTCTGGCCCAGGGTTTATTTTAGACTATTGATCCTTCTTATAAGGTAGTTACTGGAAAAAGAAAGAGGGATATGTCTTTTCTTGAAGAGACTGAAGATTCTGAATCTGGATAGGAAGATAAAGGAACAGATACAGGGCTTTCTCGTCAGTTTTCAGATTCAGACTCAAAAGAAGAGGTTAGTTTCCTCCTGTATGGGGTTTCTTTCTCTGTGTCTGTTTCCACAATGTGCTAGTGTTTTCAGTGGGAGAACACTGCGGTTTCTCAATCCCCCAGAAAATACTATGATTTTCAGAAGGAATTTTCAGAAAGTTAACACATTCCTCCAGTTCTGTCAGCTTTGCAGGATGTGTATGTCACTGTATGCAAGTTTTCTGATAGCCAGATAGAATCTATAAAGTTCCTCAGTCTTTTAACTTTTTGTATACCTGTCCCAAATGTGAACCACCAGCTATAGCTTTAGTTAATCATGCTGCTGCTAAACTCTTTCTGACAAGGATGGGAAGGATATTAAGCATGGGGAAAAGTGTATGCATTTGCAGCTTTGAATTTCAGAATTTTGATTTGTTAGACTCGTATATTAAATTTATTCTGACATTGTGAAAGCATAAGGAATGTTTTGTCTGCAGGTTTTTGTTTTTGTGAGGGAAAAGTCTGCTTTAAGTATTTTAGTTTCTTCCATTCTACAGGGCACAACTCATTGTTTACAATGTTTGTATGACTCAGTTCATAATTCTTCCAGGAGTATGGCCAGTGGTACTGTTCTGAGGAGGTCTGCCTGGCTGCAATCTCAGAACTTCCCAGATGATGTGAAAAATGAGATCTTCAATTCTCCTTTGGACTAAATTTAGGTTTTTGTTCCTCTGTTGCAGAGGTTATCAAAAAGTGTGATGAAAGGGGTAAGTTGATATAGGAAATTTCTAAGATTTTTCAGTCTTCCTTTTCCAAATGATCTGAGACTCTCTTACCCTTCATCTGTTTTCAGCAAAAATCAAAATAAACCATCTCATCAAAATGTTGGTAAACAGCCATTTAAGAAGAAATAGCAGGTTTGTTCAAAAAAAATAAATCAAGAACCCACCCCCCCCCAAAAAAAAAAAAAAAATCAAGGACAGTCCAACAAATCAGAATGACTATTTAATGGAACATGTCCCTCCTGCCACCCTGGCAGTACTTTTTCCTTTCCAGAAAGTCTGAATATCCATGTTTATCTTTGGAAACAGATAATTTCAGGCAAATGGGTTCTGAAGATTATTCATCAAAGTTACAATGGAAAGAAATCCCTCCTTTCCAGAGGTAGTTTCCCATCAACGAGACCAGACTAGTCCATTACCCATGTCATTCTACACATGCTGCCTCAGTGAGTAATATCTACAGGAAAGTATAGATCTTTATCTAGATCTGTTTCTAAAGTTTTCCACTCAGACTTCTGACATTACAAGAGAATACCTCAGGAATTTGGGTCTCATGGCACCTGTGATTCTCATGATACCCCTGGCAAGACTACATATGAGAAAGATACAGTGGTATCTGAAGTCTTTGATCCCCAAAACAATATCCTTTGTCTTTTCAAATCCCAGTGCTGGGGTTTGTCAGAAGAGAAATCATGAGGTAGAGACAGTAGATGTATTTAAATCCAGGTCTCCCCTGCTCACTCCCTGCTCCACAGCAGTAAGTTACCATAGATGCCTCAAACTTTGTGTGTGGAGCAGTTTCAGGAGGGATAAAAGTGTAAGGTGTATGGGATATTAAGGACAGATGCAAGCACATAACTCGTCAAATTTTCATTATTCTCCTGGACATCTTCAAGTTGTAGCAGCTTTTTTGCCTCCATTAGTATCTGCTACATGTCCTCAATAAACAGGTGCCTAAATGAAATTAAGACCCAGTCATCCAGACAGCCATGTGGTACATCAACAGGCAAGGGGGAACCAGGTAACCAGGTCATACCCCCTTTGCAGATTAGCCATGTTAGCTTTGCATATAACTTCACAGCATAATCTCAGTATATAGATAGGCAGCATACATTCTGACAGAGCAAAATTGCATGCCAGACATGCTGAGCAGGACAAGGGCAGACCCTCACAAATAGACACTAGATCCAGCTGTGAGGAGTTCCTTCTATTTAACTCCTCTCTGAACAATCAGCTACCAAGATTCTGTCCAGGACTCCATGCAAGAAGGCCCGGAAGACAGTTGTCTTTTCTTTTCCTTGGACAGTAATATTTTTGTTTGCTTTGGCACCCTTTCTGCTGATATCCAGGGTATTTCTGAAGATTGGGAAGGAATCCTCCAAGATTATGTTAGTTACTTCCTTCTGGCCCAAGAAACAGTGGTTTTCCCTTCTTTTGAAAATCAAAAGGTGACCGGGAGCAATTACCACAAGCTTCCTCTCAGTATGAGTCTACTCACACAAGATCAGGGATGATGGATACCCCATTTCCGGTCAGCTTCAACTGATTGCCTAGATGATAGGATCTTAATTTCCTTTAGGCACCTGTTTATTGAGGAGGTGCAGCAGGTACTAATGGAGGCAAAAAAAAATGCTACTAGAAAATCATACATTAATGCATGGGAACGTACCTCTCAGCCATCCAGATTTTCGCAGAATGTCCAGATTTTTGGCTCATATTTTTGGTCTGTTCCTCATAAAATTTCTGTTTTTTTGGCAAAACAGTACAATGATCTGATGAGTGAAGTCATTAAATAATGACATGCACTTGAGTTTCAGACTTTAAATCCTTCATAAAATATATGGTGAAACAAACTCTGCTACTCTAGCAACTTTCTAAATTTATAAGAGCAATATTTAAAATGTGTCCCTATTTTTTGGCCTTTGTCCCCCATTTTGTTGAGCTTTGTCCAGATTTTTTACACTAAGAGGTTGAAAGATATGCATGAGGTTTTCTAGAAGGTGCAAAAAACATAACCAACACCTATTTAGGGCTAGTGTTTCTCTAGTTTTACAATGTCTGTTTCAGTCACTAACTTTGGTAAGATTTTATTTATTTATTTATTTATTTAGTTTCATTACCAGGGAGGTCCACTGGACTGTGGAGCCCATTTTCAGTGGAGGCCCGAGGAGAAAAGCTCCACAGTAAGTTTATTAGATACATGTTTGTCAGTCATATTAAAAAAATGTATAGTAAAAAAAAAATAGATAAAAATACAAACAATATGGTTCAAACTCCAAAGCAGTAAACAATCAATACATTTACAATTAAGTTTAGGAGAACAATGAGTATACAGTGAAATAGTTGGAAGTAATAATTAGTCATGAGAAACAAATAAGTGATTGAGAGTGGGGTAAGGAAGGGGAGAGGTTAGCCAGGAGTGAAGGGAGAGGAGGGTTTGAGAGGCAAGGATGGAAGAGTGCAGTTACATTTCCTGTTTAGGAAGAAGTAAGAATGAAGTTGAGATTTGAAGTTATTGAGGTTATTGCAGGACCGTAGAAAGAAGGGCAGAGTGTTCCATTTTTTTGCTAAGGTAAAGGATATGAGAAGCTGGCCTGCTGGGCACTTAGGTTTATGAATGGTAAGCAGGTTTTGGTGAGAAGATCTGAGAGGTCTAGGAGGGGAATATGGTTGTAGTATGTTGGATAGTGCGGGGCAGTTTGAGGGTTGGAATAATAATTTGTGGACTGTGGTCAATTGATGAAAGTCAAGAAGGTTGGGGAGTTCAAGCCAGTTTAGGGAGTGAATGGAATTGCAATGGTGAGAGGAGAATTTGGCACTGGTGGCAAATCTAGCAATTTTGTTATAGCATATCTCTAGTTTGGAGGTAAGTGTGGAAGATAAGTTAGAGAACAGGGGAGAGCCATACATGAGAGAGGGAAGGAGACAGGTAGAGGCAAGAGTTAGCCTAGAGGAAGGAGAGAGGAAGTGGTTGTTTCTGCAAAGTAGGCCAAGTTTTATGTGTTTTTTTTTTTGATATTCTGCTGAATATGCGAGCTAAATTTTAGCTGATTGCCTATGGTAACACCGAGAAGTTTGGCAGAGTGTACGATCTCTATTTCTGAGTTGTTAAGGCTGGTGATATGAAGGGAGTTTTCATCTAGAGGGGAAGTTTTGGAAGGGGAGAATAGAAGGATCTTGTTTTTTTTGGCGTTAAGAGATAGGTGGTTTAGGAGCATCCAGTTTTCAGTGGTAGAGAAGGCATTTTGAGTCAGAGATTGGAGCTCAGCTAGGTTAGTGGCGCTGCAAATCAAAGTGGAATCGTCAGCGTATTGGACAATTTTGGAGTTGGGAATGGCTTTATGGAAGTCATTAATAAAGATGTTGAATAGCAAAGGGCATAGTATGGAACCTTGGGGTACTCCAGTGGGAGTAGGGAGGAAAGAGGAAGTGGCTTGGCCCCATTTCACTGCTTGGGATCTATTTGAAAGATAACTGGAGAACCAAGAAAGGGTTTCTTGAGAAAGGTTAAGGTTAGAGAGATGATGTAGGAGGTGGGTATGGGAGATTGTATCAAAAGCTTTAGACAGGTCCAGCAGGATGGAAGAAACTAAATGACCAGAGTCACGGGCTGAATTGACAGTATGTAAGAAGGAGAGAAGGGCAGAGTTAGTGCTATGTCCTGGGCGGAAGCCATGTTGGGTGGGGGAAAGTAGTTGGTATTTGGTAAGGAATGGTAAGAGCTGTAGATGGATTCATTTTTCAAGAATTTTGGAGACAGGGGAGAGGATGGCTATAGGGCGAAAGTCGGAGACATTGTTATTTTTGCCACCCTTGTGGAGTGGTAAGATATATGCAGTTCACCAAAGTTTAGGAATGTAAGATTCGAGTATAGATCTATTGATCAGGATACTGATAGGCAGAGCAATAGCATCTGAGGCTATTTTTAAGAAGGAGGATGGAATGCTATCAGGGGCATTAGAGCAAGGCTTTAATTTGTAAAGGAGTTTCTTTATTAGATTGGTGGAGACAGGTTTAAGTTAAAAAATCAGGATGGTGAGGGGAGAGAGGGGAGGATTGGTCAGGGAGGGGAGGAGAGTTATTGTAGGTAAAGGTCTTAGTAAGCTCAGCTATGGAGGAGGTGGAAAAGGTATTGAATAGTGTGGCAATTTCTGAGTCAGGTTTGCTAGTTTCAGGACAGGGGTTGTTTTTTGTTCCAGGCCTTAAGAGGGAATTAATAGAGTTCCAGAATTGCTTAGCATTATTAGCATGATTTTCTTGTAGTTTTAAATAGTATGACTTTTTGTCTCTAATGACTTGTTTTTTGGCTAGGTTTCTCAACTGTTTATATTTTAGTAATGTATCAGGTTGGTTATTGCAGAGGTAGATTTTCCAGGTTTTATCTCATTGTAGCATGGTATTTTTTGTGTCTTTGGTGAGCCAACGAGAGGTTTTAGTTTTAATTCTTTTATTTCTTATTGGGGCCAGGGAGTTAAGGATTGTTAGGAATGTTGAATTAAAGTAGCCAATGGCTTTGTCTAGAGGAAAAATTTTTAGGGGGTTTCAGCTGGCTAGCTTGAGAGAATCAGTGAAAGTAGTGGGGTTAAAGTTAGTAAGGTTGCGAGTAGGAATGTATTGATGGAAGTGTGAGGACGAGGGAGTAGCTCGAATGGTGAAGGCAGGGAGGTGGTCTCCTAGAGAGTCAGGAATGACTCCTGAAGTTATGGTTTTGTTAGGATGAGTTACTAGGATCAAGTCAAGTATGGAGCCAGGGGGGTAGGTTTTATTAGGTCTAGTAATGAAGGTAGTAAGTTGAGTAAAGGTGTATAGGTTAATTGTTGATGTGGGATTAGGGTTATTGATTTTTCCCCAGTCAATATTTATGTCTCCTAGAATGTAGGTTTCTAGTTTAATATTGGAGGAGGTCCAGGAGAGAATGTCTTCTAGGGTGTTAGTGTTATTGCCAGGAGGAATGTAGAGGGAGATGATACAGATGCTTTTATGGATGTTTAGTTTTAGTAGGCCAATAACAAGTTCAGCATTAGAGAAAGAAGGGATATGGTTGGGATATGGAGTGATGGATAAGTAGTTGGAGAAGACTAAAGCTGCAACACCACCTCTTTTACTTGGGCGGTCAGATCGGAGAGAGTGAAATCCGGGTGGAAGGAATTCAGAATCATTTATATGAGGTTTTAGCCAGGTTTCAGAGATGGCTAATATATCTGGTTGGTTGTGATTGAGCCAGGCATGAAAGAGGGCTATTTTATTTAGTAGGCTTCGGGCATTGATGGTGAGGAATTTGAGGTTTTTATTAGGGGATTTGTTGTTGCAGCTGGGGAGATATGTTTGAGAGGAGATGAGACCAGGATTGGGGTGGATATCACCAGCTAAGTGAAGGAAAGAGGTGAGGGGAATAAGTTTGTTGTGTTTTGATTTGGGTAAAGGAGTTTGGTAGAGTTTTAGTTTGAGTTTAAAGTCATTAGTTGAGTTTGGGAACAATTTTATTTTTAGGAGGAGGATAGGCTGGGAGAGAACTAGGGAGGCTGCAATATTGTGATAGTGGGATGTAAGGAAGTTGTGAGGTGGAGTGGGGGAAGAGAGTAAGTAAAGATGAGTATAAGAGGTTGCATGGTAAAGAGGTAGTAGAAGGAAGAGTAATGTAAAGGAGGTGAGGACTGAAGCAAGGGGGAAGGGCATTGCTAGTTGGGGATGAAAGAGAAGTAGAAGAGTATAAGGTGATATTTGTTAGGTAGGGGGCATGGCAAAGATAGTCAGGTGGAGTGGAGGAAAGGGTGGGGAAGAGGAGTAAGAGGATTGGTTGGTGAAGTGGGAGGGATTAGTAGGAGGAGGAATAAATATAGGACCACTGGGGGTGGGTGGAATTTGGGGCTAGGGTAGGGGAGCAGAGTGAGCCCGCAGGGCGAACGGAGCAGGTAGAGCCAAAGGATGGACAAGCACAATGAGAAAAATAATCTGTAGCTGTAAAGACTACAGCAGAGAGGTAAGTGTAGCTAAGGAGAATTACGAATCTAAACCAGAACAAAGGTAATAGTGGACAAGGGTAGGAGTAAGTGAGGTGAGACAGGAAAGGATAGGAAAGAACACTGTAAGAAGATCGATAGGTAAAAGGGTCTTGCTACGTTCTTATTCAAGGGATTAATAGTATCAGATTACAGACCAATTTATGGGTATAGTGCCACCTAGTGGTAAATAAGAGAAGTGGCAGCAGGGAATAATATATCCAATATAAAGTCTAGTGAGGGAAAAATAGGCAAGTAAAGTTTGCAAAATTTGTGTAGAGCAAAGGATACGAGCAGACTGCGGTTGGCTGCTATCTCCCGGGAGCAGTATGTAATAGTAAAATAGTTAACAAGGGTAAAAACAAATATAATAGTGATATAATAATTGTGTTATTAAGCCACGTACACTGAACTTTTCTTAATGAAGAAGAAATGATGTTCTATAGGGCACGTTGCAGGTAAGGTGTCTTCACAGGATACCTGGAGATGGTTTTCTTTTAAGTAGTTGCTGTGTATCTGTGTTTCCCTTCCTGCGTAGTTTTCTTATGCCTTTCCAGGGTAGGAGGAATAGATGGAGCTCACTGGTAGTAGACTGTGAAAATAGAAAAGGACAAGCTATCAGGCAATGTTTGGCAAATATGAGAAGGTATAGAAGGAGAAGAGAGTGCCAGAGAGAATATAAGATTGAGCTAGTAAGGAAGGAAGAAAAAAAAATAAAACCTTGGGAGAGGAGTACAAAATTATATGTGGAGGTGGGGGAGACAGGAAAGCAAAGAGGCAAAGCCCATGTCCCGTTCTAAAGTGGAAAGGTACACCAAGGTGTGAGATAGGGAACAACAGAAGCACTAGGTCTGCGCTTTTGCTGTACACAAGTAGTAAGTAAGAATAGTTAGTAGTCAGTTAGAGCAGTGAGGTAGTATTTGAGATACAGTGAGTGGTCGTTAACAGAGAAAGGAGATGAATATAAGCAGAGATTAAGAAGATCAATAGTGATAAGATACTTAGCCCCACCCAGCTGCTCTAGGGCTTGAGGCCCAGGGTCTGCTAGACTCCTGAATTACCCCTAGTTCCAAGATATCCTGCATCTCCTCCCTCAGAGTTTGTTTGACTGTCTCAGGCACCCTATAAGGGGCCTGCTTAATAGGGCTTTGGTGTCTTGTATCCACATGATGCTGCACCAGGTGGGTGCACCATGGTTTCCCAGTGAATACCCCAAACTCCTGTAACACTGCTTGGATTTCTTGAACCTGGGTAGAGGATATCTGCTGGGACATTGCGACCCCTTCCACTGAGATTTCAGTCTGAGCCTGACTGAGGAGATCAGTCACCAGATCTCCCTCAGACTCCTCCTGCCATCCGCTGCAAATACTCAGCACAAGGCACCTCCCTATCATGGTAAGTTTTATCATGTTAACATGGTGCAATTTGTGCCCCTGCCTCCTGCCTAGCAGTTATATCATGTAGTTAACATCACTGACCTTTCTTACTACCTAGTAGGGTCCCTTCCAGGCTGCCTGCAGCTTGTTGTATATGACAGGAAAGAGAACCATTACATGCTGCTCTACAGCATACTCTCTAGCTCAAGCATTCCTGTCAAACCAGACCTTTTTCTGCTGTTGGGCTACTGCCAGGTATTCCTAGGCCAAGACCATGAGTTCCCTGAGCCTTGTCCTGGGATTTAGGACATATGCCACAACAGACTCCTTGTGAGAGTCACACTCATGCCCCCACTCACCTCCAATCAAATCTAGAGGTCCCCTCATCCTATGCCCATACAGCAACTCAAAGGGTGAAAAACCTGTGGATTCCTGGGGCACCTCTCTGTAAGCAAACAACAGATGAGGCAAATATTTGTCTCACTCCCTCTTAAACTGGTCTCAAATTCCCGTAGCATGGACTTGACTGAAGAGTTTAACCTCTCAACTATACCATTAGTCTGGGGATGGAAGGGGGTGGACTTTAGGTGCTTCACCCCACAGTAACCACAGACAAACCATCAGGTCTGAAATGAAATTAGCACCTCTGTCAGTCAGTATTTCTTTTTAGAAAACTACCCTGCTGAAAATGTCTAACATAACGTTTGCAATCTTTTCTGCCCAATGGATGACAGAGACACCACTTCGAGGTATATGGTAGCATAATCTACTACCACTAGGATATACATTTTCCCTGTGGAACTTGGGTTACTCAGAGGCCCCACAATATCCATAGCTACCCTCTGAAATGGCTCCTCAATCACAGGCAAAGGGATCAAAGGAGATTTCACCTTGCCTCTTCTCTTGTCTACCTTTTGGCACTGCTCATAGGTCCTGCAGTACCCTCTTTTATCTCTGGAAATCCCAGGCCAATAAAGTTCTGCATAATACATCTCTTTGTATGTTTTATGCCCATATGACCTGCAAAGGGAATATCATGGGCTATAGCAAGAAGTGCCAGATGGTAGGCTCTGGGCACTACCAACTGCTGTATTTGCTCACCCTCTAGCCCTCCCTCAGGGGTTCACTCTCTATACAGTAACCCTTTGTTCCAGTATACAGATACCCCCTTCCCTTAAGAATTAGATGCCTCACTAGCTACCTCCATTGGACCTTGTATTGTAGGGTCTGAGAGCTGAGCCTGACTCAGCTCTCTCTTTGTAACCCTTCTCAGCTCCCCTTGCACAGGAAGTCTGGTATTCTCTGGCAGCGATCCCTCACTGTCAGCCTGGGTACTACTACTCACCTCTGCCCTTGCAGTCACTCTGTCCAAGGGAACATCAGTACCCATAAACTGCTGTGGATCACCTTCAGTATCACTGCTACAGGGTAGCTCCCTCCCTGAAGAAACCACCACACCAGTCCTGGCTGCAAGTATGCTCTTTCTGAGTCTCTCCCAGGCTACCAGACCCACATGCTTGTCTCAAAGCCTGATTGCATATAACTGCATGCACACAGGGTACTGCATTATCAAAAGCATTCTCTGTCAGGACATCTGCAGGAATATCCTCAAACACAATTACATGCTGGCTTCCTTTTCCACCCTCCCAATCAAGATGAACCCTAGCAAAACATATTTGGAATGGAGTCCCTCCTAAAGCTCTGACTGGAGTAGACTGCCAAAGATAGTAGTGCTCCTCTTTAACCATTGCAGACTTCACAATGGTTAGGTCAGAGGCTGTGTCTCTCTTAGCAGTGGCCTTTTTCCCATCCACTAAGATAGGATATAACCTAGTTTGGTACCCTTGTTGTCTTGAGACAACTTACTGCTGGCTTTTTGTCATTCCCACTTACTGGGTCTCCCAGCTTTTGTTCCCCACCTTGGCTCTGTCAGCATCTATATTCTACATGGCCCCACTGGTTGCATTTAAAACATTTAACCCTTGGTCCTGGACATCTAATGGGACTAGTGGCTTCCCTTGCTACTGGCAGAATCTGTTGGAGCAGTCTGGGATGCCCACCATGGGTTTCCTTAGACCCATGGGCAGCACTGGGTGTCCCTTTCCTGTGCACTGATGCCCTGCTTGCTAGGTATAGGTCTCCTTTCTTCCCCAACTCATCTGCAGTACTGCATTGTCTATCGACTAACCAGATTCTCATGTCCTCAGGCTAAGTGAGAAGACCTTGTTCCTTCAACAAAAGGTCTAACAACCCTTCAGAAATGGTGACTTGACATCCACTCACATACCTATGAACAAAAGTGCTTAGTTCAGCAATATATTCACACACACTTTCATCTGCCTTGTGTCTATGCTCACAAAACTTTTTCCTATAAGCTTTAGGTGTAAAGCATTCTAAAAGACAGCTTTTTACAATATTATAATTTAAGCAATCAGTATCAGACAATTTAAAACTAGCAGTTACAGCTTTACCATGGAGTAAGAGGGTCAGGAGCCATGCCAAGTGCCTGTGGTCAACATTATACTGTTTACATACCCTTTCAAACAAATGAATGAAACTATCAAAATTATCCCCCTCTGTAAATTGTGGAAGAAATTTACTGACCTTTGTTTCTTCTGGGATTCGGTTACTCCCTACCCCATTACCTCCATGACTCTGGCAAAGAGTCAGCATCTTCTTTTCATGTTGCCTCTGTCTATCCTTCTCCTCAGCCTCTAGATGTCTCAGTTTCTAATTTTTCTCAGCCTCTAGATGTTTCAGTTTCTCATTTTCCTCAGCCTCAAGATGTCTCAGTTTCTCATTTTCCTCAGCATCTAGATATCTCAGTCTCTCTGCTGCTTCAATTTCCAAAAGCTTGGCCTCCAGCTCAAGTTTCTTTCTTTCTTTAACTCCAGATGGATTTTTAAGTCCTCTGTTGAAAGGTTGAGCTGAACATTTTCTGAGAGTTGTACATCTCCAAGGCCAGCCTGGTTGCCCTCCTGATTGCTGGTCTGCGATACAGCTGTGCCCAAAGCTACAAAATTTCTTCTTTAGTCAGATTGGCATGCACCAGTCTTTTAGCCTGGCACATCTCAGCTAACTGGCTCTTTGTCAGCTTGCCATACTCCTCTTCTGGCATGTTTGTCTGCTCTCCCTGATTAACTAAGCTAACAAAAAATAAAACAATTGTGATATGAAACTCTGAATGTTCATTGTGTGGTTGATTGAGAGTACAAACACCTTCAGTGACCACTGTACATAGGCTACAGAGATTCAATATCCACACTACTACAAGCCAACTACTATGTGATGTGGCTATCCCACCACTGCCAACCAATTAATATGTGATGTGGATATTCCACCACTGCCTACCAATTGTTATGTAGGGCCCCAACACTGACCCAGTAATCAAGGAGCCTCAATTCTCACCACTTGCAAAGGTGGGGGGTGTACACATTGAGAGGAAGACCACAACCACAAGCCACGTAATATGTGATGTGGCTATCTCACCACAGTCAACCAATTAATATATGATGTGGCTATCCCACTACTGCCAAACAATTAATACGTGACACCTCTGCACTGGCCCGCTAATCAAGGAGCCTCAATCATCACTAGCACCAGTGAGGTATGTACACATTGGGAGGATGACAAGTACACAGACAGTAAAGTACAATTTCCCTTAAGAGCACACAGAGATCATAGTCAGTGTGGGGCTACTTTCTCCCTCTCTCTCTCTCTCCAGATCCCCAATAAACTCCCCATTAGCACAGCTATAAGGTTGAGATTTCAGCCAAGTGGCCAAGTTAAGACCTCCAGCACCCTCTCTGTCCAATCAGTTCTCCTTGTCCCTGCCCAAGCAGCTGACACACACACACACTTTGAGATTTGATTTATGTACAAGCATGCACACACTCCTGGGGACAGCTGGCCCAGGCTTACTAACTATAGCCCCTTTTGCCCAGACTATAACGTGGTTCCAGCTACCACCAGCCAAATCTATCAGCTACTTAATGCCCTTAACAAATATAGTTAATAATAAATAATAATAAATAATTATAAAATAAATAATAAAAGAACAAGACAATACTCAGTAAATCCAATACAGTTACTTCAGAGTTCAAAATCACAGGAAGTATTTAAAACAACATTGCAGGATAGTCTCAAATAAATAAATAAAAACTCTAAGCTAGTGTTTACTATATTCCTATCTGAGTCTAAAAAGAGTTACTATGCCCTAAGAACGGTTTACCTTTATATCATCGATCACATATAATCGACCTACCACTTTGTCGACCCATTTTCCACGAATTCGAATCTGCACCACTTCTTAAATGTCGAATTAAAGTTGAATTTTGACGTTTCCAGCCGTGCCACACCTCCACACCAGTGCTACCATGGGTCAAAAGGAGACGAGATTTAGCCGTTCGCATATATGGTTTTTGGCATTTGGGAAGTTTGCATTTTGGAGATCGCTGAAGTGTGGTCGACATTTTTGAGATTGCCATTTTTAAAGGTAAACCCTAAGAACTAACTTACAGAGCAAGGCAAGTGCAGCTAATTATGATAAGTGGATGTTCTTGCTAAGTACAAGACAAAATACAAAATGGCCAATCTGTCTCTGAGAGAGTTCTTAAATTAATATCAAATATTACTGCTGGGTTAACTTGCATGACATCACTTTTTGTCACCTGACTTCAGTTCCCAGGCTAAAACAAAAACAAACAGAATTTAACATCTCTGTGTGAAAAAATCATATCTCTCAGATGTTTACAGATCTTGGAAGTCGTAAAACAAAAAAAAAAAAAAACACTTTTACATTTTAAACCTAATAATTACTTCTGTTTTAAGACAATGCAAAAACTTCTAGCTCTAGACATTGCATCTGCTACACTGAAACTGAGAGACAACTTTTATAGTACAATTGTAAAGCAATTTAATTTCAGCTTATTTTCTTAAAGTTTTGCAAGTTAACCCTTTTATGTTCAAGTTTCTACTGTTAAAACATAAATTTGCACATATATATAGTTTATATGCATTTCTTTTCTAAATCGACAGGGAATGCTGTGGTTACATTTTAGCTCAGCACATAATATACAGTTCTGTATGAATCGTATCATTATTCACAAATGACATAGAATTATTTACAAAATTACAGATAGCTGGGCTGCCAATACTTACCTATATCACAAAAAAATTGTCCCTTCCTTGAGATCTTAATTTTCTTTCAGAGAAGCACTTGCTCTATTTGAACCAGCTAATATGGTTGACTTGAGAATCTTAACATAGAAGACAGTTTTAATGTTTGCTCTGACCTCTGCAAGAAGAGTGTCTGATTTGCAAGTTTTTATGGTGAGTCAAACCTCTATTGTTTTGCAAAGAGACAGGATTTCTTTGAAAACTAATCCTCCTTTTATGGCTAAAGTGGTCTCATCTCCAAGTTTACTTTAAACCAAATCCATCTCTCCTTTTACATTCTGGAACCTAAAAATGATGGACAAAGGATACTCTGTATCTTGAATGTTTATATACAATTCGGATACCATCTTCACTGAAGTAAATATTTTAGATCTTCAGATCAGTTTGTTGATTTCTTGTGAATAAGGGACAGCTTAAGTCAAATCAGACTATTTCCAAGTGGTTATCTCAGGGTATTACCTTTTAACTTTTTGACAAACTGAAATGCTGCCAGCCCAGCTAGTTGAAATTTTGTAAATAAATATATGTCACTTGAAAATACTAATATGATTTATATAAAAAAATCTGACACTGCCAGCCCAGCTATCTGGAATTTTGTAAATAATCGCATGTCATTTGTGAATATTAATATGATCCATAGGTGTGTCTAACAAATGCAAGACAACTATGTGTTATGTGTATATTAAACTACTGGTGCAGAAGTGTCTGTTGAACTGTATGTTATGTACTGAACTTCAATAATGTAACCACAGTGTGCCCTGCTGGATAAGAACAGAAATTTGTATAAACTATATAGCTGTGCAGATGTGTGTTTTAATGGTAGAAGTTGGAACATACAGAGTTAACTTGCAAAACCTCAAGAACATAAGTGGAAATAGTTTTACAATTCTGTTAGCTCTGTTTCAGCTCAGAGCAGACACAGTCCCCCTGATTATCTATACCTTGCACGGAGTGCAAGATCGGTGCAGGAGCTCTAGCAGGCAGTATGTCTGCTGTGTGATCCAGGAAGAGCCACCAGGGGAGTGCACGAGAGCTCCTGCATTAATCCTGAATGGACTAAGCCCCTGTACACAAATCACCCCATTTGCAAGAGAGATCTATGCAAATTAGTTGATTTTGCAATCCAGGAAGCTTACAACCGGCCGTGCAGGACTAGTGCAATCTGTGGAAATGTACTCGGTTAGTAACCGAGTAAATTTCTGCAAAATCCAAAACAGAGCTGTGACAACTCCAACTAAAGGCTGCATATCATGTAGCAAGCATGCCAATGGCCAAGTATAAGGCCACTGGCATTGCAAACAGTGAAAAAAGTACAAAAATCAACTTTTTTTTTTAGATGATCTCGGCTGTTTAAGTGTAGGGCAGAGGCGCACAAACGGGATTGGGGGAAAATAACAAAATAAACCTAAATTAAGCATTCTAACTAAAATCAGTATTCTGTCATGCAAGTCAATGGCAGGCAGAAGACAACATGACCAGTGAGTAGTGGTTGGTAATGGAGGAGGCTCAGTGTGAGACATGTAACTATGCATTAGCAGGCAATTCTATGCAAATGAGGGGAATGATAGTAAATCCCAGTTTTCCCCAGCATGTGAGTCAGGTCCCAACAGTGTAAGAGTAAGAATAGCTTGGTGCAAGCCTAGGAGTTAGGTGACATCATGGAGGGTGTATCAGGTATACTGTAAGTGAATTGGAGCCCTGTGGCGCAGGTTTGCTCCTAGCTTAGCACAGCTAAGCTAGGGGGTGTGTCTGAATCTGCCTAGCACTCTTTACATTGTCTAAGCGGGTGTGCGCACCACGCACTGGGTTTTAAAGGAAGAAAAAGAATGTTAAACCAGGAAATAGCAGCACTGTGTACATTTGAGCACTCTGTTTGTGCGGCACGCCCCCGGGCTTAAACAGGAAGACAATGGGAAGGGAAAACAGCAGTAGGAAGGTAATCAATGAGAACTAGCATAACTGGCAGGTGAAATGTATCAGAATCAGCCAATTGCACAGGCAGCAGACCAGCCCAGCCCAGAATATTACTATAAACTATGCAAACACCTTCCTCTCTGGTTTTTCCAACACTCTACACCACCGATGTACACAAGCGGGGAAATTTTAACAAAAAGATGTACAAAATGAGAAGGGCTGCAGCAGGCAACATACATGTGCAAGAGGCTGAGGGTGGTGAATATGTGAATGCTGCCGATCAACCCACAGTGAGGTGACGGAGAAGATTGTACAGACCCAGGTAACCTACCAGGGGATACATGAGCTGGAGATAGTGGAGCGCTATAGGGTGGACAGAGACCTCTTACAGCAAATTGTTGAGCTGTGCCAGCCACACCTGACATACCAAATTGACCGAAAGGAACCCATCACAGTGGATACCAAGGTATGTGTAGGACTAGGAATACCAGCCAAAGGTACCTCCCAAAGCTCAACGGGGATATCATGGGGATCTCACAGACATCAGCATCCAGAGTATACCACCAGTTCCTGGATGCCATGTCAGCACATGTCAGTGAGCACGTATATTTCCCCAACACCTGTGAGGTGTTGACCAGCAATTTGTGTCTTTTCCACCAAATAGCAGAATACCCTGAGGTAGTGGGTGCTATAGACTGCACGCACATATGCATCAAAGCACCACCCAGTGATCAGGGTAGGGCCTACATAAACCGCATGGGCATCACCTCCATCAACTGCCAAGTCGTCTGTGAGGCCCAGGCCATTATAATGAATGTGTGTGCTGGCTGCCCTAGAAGCTATCACGATTCCCAAATATGAAATCTGACACAGCTGTACTAGAGATGTGCCAGTGGGGACATCCCCTATGGTCACCTAGTCGGGGATGCTGGTTATACACTGGAGACTTGGCTGATGACATCCATCAGAAATGCACACACACTTGAACAAGAATGCCATAATGAGGCACACGCACAGACCAGACTTATAATAGAGCATGTGTTTGGGATGGTCAGGTCATGGTTCTGGTGTTTGGACACATCTGGTGGAGCCTTGCAGTACTCACCATCTACATGTACCCAAATTGTTATGGTATGTGCCATGCTACAGAATGTGATCCTGCTGAAACAGCTGCAGCAGGAACAGCATGGGGCAGGGCCACACAGCCCCCCTACAATGCCAAGGCCTACACAGGCAAAGAGTGACTTGGAGGGGGAACAACCTGAGCTTTCCCCAGTAGGCAGATGGAGGTGTGCCCAGTATGCCGAGGCTGCGGCAAA
Source organism: Protopterus annectens (assembly GCF_019279795.1). NCBI lineage: Eukaryota > Metazoa > Chordata > Ceratodontiformes > Protopteridae > Protopterus > Protopterus annectens. The sequence goes on along the minus strand of NC_056744.1, from coordinate 1,337,910,510 downwards.
GAGACAACACATAGCACATACACTGACACAGTAGGGACCTAGGGAATGACACCTCTCTCTGACTCGCACATACAGTAAAAGGGATGCCACACATGACGCTACCTGTGCTCAACCATATATAGGGAGTGTACTATGTGCATCCAACATAGGCAGCCCTCTAGCACCATCCGCAATTCTGGCACACACTCAAGGTAAGTCAATCAACCTACCAATTGCCAAATGGAGTAGAATGTGTCATTACCTGTATCTATGGTATGGATGTGAGAATGGAAGGGAAGGGAATTGGGTGGCTGAATGTTATAGCAGCAGAAAGTAGACACCCATAGTGGTACCATGATATCTGTAACACATACTGGAGTCACCATAGTAGCAAGTACTGCACAGGGTGACAAAACCCACTGCAGAAAATGTGCTGGGCAACATGTGTGTCCATATGACTCACACATGTTAGTCAGGGCGGTTCACATACCCAACAACAGTCTCAGCAAAAAGGACAGGTGTAGACAAACCCAAACAGAGCCTGTGCTATGGCCCCTGAATGATGGCTATGGTTAACCTCCCCACCAGGCCTACACAGACAGACTACAGCAGGTTAGGCAGTGGGATGTTAGTTCTGAAGGGTAGGAAGTCAGACATTAATATGTAGGGCAACCAAAGCTATGATCTGTAGTACACTGGTATGCCTCTAGTCAGCATGATAAGTAAGAATACAGAATGAAATGGAGTACCTGACATACCAATACAGTCATAACAAATGTGTACGAGTGTCAGGTGTGCCCCCATCCTACATAGTAATGTAATAACAGTCAGGTGTTCCCCCAATACTATGTAGAAATTTAGAAATAGACAGGTGTGCCCCGCCACCCAATGTAGTAATGTAATAACTGTCAGGTGTGCCCCCCCAGTCCCGTGTAGACATGTAGAAATAGACAGGCGTGTCCCCCCACCCTACGTAGTAATGTAATAACAATCAGGTGTGCCCCCCAATCCTGTGCAGAAATGTAGAAATAGACAGGTGTGCCCCCCATCCTACGTAGTAATGTAATAACAGTCAGGTGGGCCCCCCAATTCTGTGTAAAAATGTAGAAATAGACAGGTGTGCCCCCCATCCTACATAGTAATATAATAGTCAGGTGTGCCCCCTCAATCCTGTGTAGAAATGTAGAAATAGACAAGTGTGCCCCCCATCCTACATAGTAATGTAATAACAGTCAAGTGCACCCCCCCAATCCTGTGTAGAAACGTAGAAATAGTCAGGTGAGCCCCCCACATCCTTTGCAGAAATGTAGTAACAGTCAATGCCAAATGCTCGATGGATACTCTGCAGAAACAGCATGCTACCTGTCGGTGTACAACACAAAGGTCAGCACTGCAGTACAAATTACCTGGACTCGATCCACACATTAAATATAGATGGGTATACTGGGCATGCTAGAGAAATGAAGGCAATGTCAGTCAACAACATACTGAAAGGCCATACTGGGCATGCTCACACACTTAAACACATGAAGGCCATGTCTGCAAACACCAGTGGACCAGACATATCTGGCAGTCGCAGTTGTTAGTGCAGACACTCATCAGTATACACCACTCATGCCTTGCACACACAGTGGATAGGAATACAGAAATATATGTAAGGACAACACACTATAATAAGCCAAAGGTAGATGTACATAGATGTGTGTGACTGTGACAAGGAGCCATCCAGGCCTGTCCCACCCAGCACACAGCCAAATAGCTCCAACCACATGAGGTTCAGATGCCACTCATTGCAGATACTAGCCACCAGCACCTGTCAGCATTGCAGACTATGTGGTGCATGTGCTAGTTGTGCAACATGACTGTACAAGGAAGTAGTCATCTAGCAACTGTATACACGTACCCATGAAATATGACCCTGTGTGTGCCTGCATGTGGCATGTCAACCTCTAGATGAATGGGTTATGGCCTATGCACACACACTGCCCTCCCCATAGCCCTACTATGACAATCCTGCTGAGGTCATCCACTGTGAAATACACCTTTGGAAGAGATGTAGCCCTGTAATCTCCGTGGCACATCCCATAACTGCGTACTGCTGTAGTGGAATAAACTAGTTAAGTAGGAGTTCAAATCACAGACATGACAAATGTGTGTGTGTGTGTGTGTGTGTGTGTGTGTGTGTGTGTGTGTGTGTGTGTGTGTGTGTGTGTGTGTGTGTGTGTGTGTGTGTGTGAGTGTGTGTGTGTGTGTCTATTTCTGTCTGTGTAGACAGCAATGCTTTTTAGGGTAGTCACACTCCCTATAATTGAAATGCTCTACTTTGATAAGGCTGCTGATGTCATCCACCTAGAAGTACATCTCTGGGAAGGTCATATCCCAGTAATCACTGTAGTGCATGCCATAACTGCGTACTACTTTAGTGTGATAAAATAGTTAGGTAGGACTTGGCAAGTGTGTATGTGTGTGTGTGTGTGTGAGTGTGTGTGTGTGTGTGTGTGTGTGTGTGTGTGTGTGTGTGTGTGTGTGTGTGTGTGTGTGTGTGTGTGTGCATAAGTGTGTGCTTGTGTGTGTGTATGCGTGTGTGTGTGTGTGTGTGTGTGTGTGTGTGTGTGTGTGTGTGTGTGTGTGTGTGTGTGTGTGTGAGTGTGTGTGTGTGTGTCTATTTCTGTCTTTGCAGAGAGCAATGCTTTTTAGGGTAGTCACACTCCCTACAACTGAAATGCTCTACTTTGGTAAGGCTGCTGATGTCATCCACCTAGAAATACATCTCTGGGAAGGTTGTAGCCCAGTAATCTCCATAGTGCGTGCCATAACTGCATACTGCTGTAGTGTGATACATTAGTTAGGTAGGAGTTCTAATCCCAGACTTGGCAAGTTTGTGTGTGTCTGTGTAGAGAGTAATGCTTTTCAGGGTTGTCACACTCCATACAATTCGTATGCTCTACTTTGGCAAGGCTGCTGATGTCATCCACCTAGAAATATACCTCTTGGAAGGTTATATCCCAGTAATCTCCATAGTGTGTCTTATAACTGTGTACTGCTGTAGTATGATAAATTAGGTAGAAGTTCTAATCCCAGACATGGCAAGTGTGTGTGCATGTGTGTGTGTATGTGTGTGTGTGTGTGTGTGTGTGTGTGTGTGTGTGTGTGTGTGTGTGTGTGTGTGTGTGTGTGTGTGTGTGTGTGTGCATAAGTGTGTGCTTGTGTGTGTGTATGCGTGTGTGCGTGTGTGTGTGTGTGTGTGTGTGTGTGTGTGTGTGTGTGTGTGTGTGTGTGTGTGTGTGTGTGTGTCTGTCTGTCTGTGTAGAGAGCAATGATTTTTAGGGTAGTCACACTACATACAATTCAAATGCTATACTTTGGTAAGGCCGTTAATGTCATCCACCTAGAAATACACTTCTGGGAAGGATGTAGCCCAGTAATCTCCATAGCACATGCCATAACTGCATACTGTAGAGAGCAATGCCTTTTTGCTAGTCACACACAGTACATTTCAAATGCCCTACTTTGGCAATCCTGCTGATGTCATTCACTGTGAAATACACCTTTGGGGAAGGCGTTGTCCAGTAATCCCCTTGGTGCATTCTATAACAGCTTCATGCTATAGTGTGATATAGATCTCTGTTAGGGGTTCTATACCCACAGATGTTGGTTGTGGATGTTTTTTGTGTGTTTCAATGCCCATGTAGGGAGCAGTGCATGTTAGCCTAGCCACACTCACTACAATTTGAATGCCCTACTTTGGCAATCCTGCTGATGTCATTCACTGTGAAATTTACCTTTGGGGAAGGAGTTCTCCAGTAATCCTCGTGGTACATCCTATAACTGTTCATGCTGTAGTATGATATAGACCTCTGTTAGGGGTTCTATACCCACACATGTCGGTTGTGGATGTTTTGTGTGTATTTCAATGTCTGTGTAGGGGCAGTGCATTTTAGCCTAGCCACACTCACTACAATTTGAATGCCCTACTTTTGCAATCCTGCTGATGTCATTCAATGTGAAATACACCTTTGGGGAAGGCATACTCCAGTAATCTCTGTGGCCTACAAAGGGCATGGCACCCTGTTCATCTGTCCAATAGGCACATACATGCAGACAGTGTACCTTCTCCATGTTCTCCACTAGACACCTGCAACACCTGTGGTGCCATCAAATGTGACCCACAAAGGACATACCATGCCTGAAAACATGCCCGATATGGACAGATGCCACTGACACCAGGGAATGTCGTTAGCATGCTATCAATGTAGCTATAGGGTAAACCTGCTGTCTATTACCAGTTCCCACCACATGAGGCTGGGACTGGCACATCTGATGATAATAGGTGTACACAACAAGGGCCAGACAGCCCAGGTACAGTTCCACATGTCACTGTACATGCATGTGGGAGGTTTGCACGTCACAGACAACATCCATGTCATGGATTAAGGAACACATATATGGCAAGCAATGCACAGCATTGGCCACACACACAATAGTCACCCAGGTGACTGGATGGTAAATACAATACCCACCGTGTGGGCAAATCCAAAATATACACCCCTGAGTCACAATGCAGACCATTGTCATATGGCCTGATGCCAAGGTGTACCCATCACCTAGCCTTGTATAGCCATCTGGCACAGTTGACCACTACACACCCATGAATCAATGCACCCATGCATGTCAGTACTGGCACCCTATGTGTGTGTGTGTGTGTGTGTGTGTGTGTGTGTGTTTGTGTGTGTTGTATGATGTGTATGTTCACATTCACACACACTACAACCCCCAGTGGCATACTGAAGCATGCTGTCTGACGTCAGATACCTCCCCATACCTTTTGCCCATATAACCTCCGTATGACCCCTGTGGTGCATGTGATACCTTCACAGTAATGTGTTGTGGCAATCTCACTAATGATGGGTTGCATTCCTGGCCCTGCCAAGTGTGTCAATGTGTGTGCATCCCTGTGAGAATTTGGCTGTGTTGATGCTAGCATCTATTCATGCGGACAGGCACGTGTACTACACCTACCATATAGCTACCATATCCTTATTTCAGATGTCACTCACCATCACATATATGTTCTGAGGGTTCCACCACATGTAACCTATGTGGCGCATCCAACAACTGCATAGAAATGTGATAGCACTACGTAGTCAGCAGGGGTTGTATACCCTGTGCTGGTAGGTTTGTGACACAAACATGTTTAGGTTTTACTCTCCCACTGCTCCCTGACTTGTCTTTGCTCTGTCTGCCTCTCTCACTCCCTCTCTGGTGGATGTGGAGACCTACACCTGCTTTGCTTAGGCAGCAGCATGTGTATTTTAAGTGATGCTCATGATCAGCTGATGGCCTCTGAACAAATTGCAGCCCTTCCCTAGCTGATTGCATGTGGAACAGCTGTGGTAACATTCCTTAACCAATTGCATGGAAACACACTCCAATATCTAGGAACATCATGTTGGTGTTGGGCCTTTTCATTCACTTTGAGCAGGAACTCGATCTGTTGTTTGGCAAACAGCATCTCAGATGGAGTGGGGATTTACCTCTAACAACATACACTGTGGAAACAGGGCAACACACAAGAGAGGGATGTGCCTGACCTGACTACAGACTGTAAGTGCTGCTATACTGCATTTGAAGTAATGTTGGTTTAACACTGTGTATATGGATATGGCTGTCCTACATGTTTTAATACCTGCTATGTCAGTTCTATGTTTATGAGGAATCCCCATCTGTAGGGTCATCTGCAGACTGGGCAGTGTGTGGTGCCTTTGGTTTCATGTGTTACCCACAGAGCATCTATCTGTGAACTGCAGAAGGTAGTGTGAGGATTGCAGTCTGTAGATGTTGAAAGCCGTGACAGTTACTGGCGTTATATCCCTCATAAGACATATGTTGCAACAAACCCTGTTACAACAGTAAATGTATGAGGTTATCACAGTAACATGTCAATATTGGCCTCGTGTATGTTTTTCCATCCACAACTCTGTCAATCTTTGTACATATATCATGGATTAAGAGGTGCATATGTGCTGTACACCATAATTAGTGTCATCATATCTGGTAACAAGCCGGTGAGATATCAGACTGCTACACATGTTATGTACAGTAGGGGTTATATTTGATGACATAACCTGGACATTCTGTGATTGTTTGTACAGTACTGAGGTATGTGTACTTATGGTGAATGTCAACAGTGTGTGTATTGTTAATATGTACTTTGGCCTGTGTACAGACTGTGGTAGATGTCATTGTTCTAGATCCTGTCCTATCTGATGTTACATGCTGCTCCACTGTATGTTACCGTATTGGCTTACATGTTTATAGGGCCATGCACACACATGTCCCATACCACAGACAGGCATCAGACCACACTGTGTAGTGGTCCAGTATATGTAGGGTTAGTCTGTGAGTGGCACATATGAGGATGGTGTTGAACAGATAGTCCATATACTGTAATATTATGCTAGCTTACCATATGTGGCTGTGTTCCCATTGATTGTGGTTATGCACTTTCACACAGGTGTATCTTACCCTGTGTTGTGACATGCCTGTATAGCCTGCTATATATGCAGGTACATGTGTATTCCCGTATAGGAGATGTAGGCCAGTGTTGAGCCAGTTTGCTTGTAGCCTGCACAGTGCAATATCACATGCCTAGCAGCTTAGTGTACTTACCCACTGAGATGTCATGTCCAGATACTTGCCAGATGTACTGCTGCCAGGCCTCCCTTAAGAGTTGTGTATGTCAGACAGAGCAGTGGGATGCTGTACAGATGTATGTCAATATCTAGTGGGTAGCATGCGGCCATGGCACCCCTGTACCAGTGATTATTATGTGTCAGGACAGACAGGGGTGTGTGAATGCATAACCTATGGGGGCAAATGTATACCAGTCATTATGTGTTATACCCATCTACATGGCTGTTAACATCCATATTGTCAGGCTTGGTCCACATGTTCTGCACTAAAGGGTTCTGTGTATACTGCTGGACCGTACAGAGTGTGTCAGAATGTCCACATATATTGGCCAATATCTCTGCTGTAGTCCACAGGAGCATTATGTGCTAGCAGCGGTAATGTACTATGATGTCCTTAGGATGTCTGTCAGTAGCCAATGGCGCACATGTGAAAAGCAGATGTGACCTCCCGCACACACCATGTATGTGAAGACAATCACTATTACAGTAGCAATAGTCTACTAATATGACGTTGGGACTATAGGGGCTGAGGTAGGGCTGCACTCCATGTTCAGGACATATGGTGTAAATATATGTACATAGAATTATCCAGACATCTATATATATATGATTACACATATACATATTGACATATATAGATGGGTATGTATATGTACATAGCTATACATATACACACCCATATATATACATATACAGAGCAATATATGTCTACACATATACAGACAGTGGTACGTATGCACATATGCATATGGATATCTACAGATAAATTGACAGTAGTATGTATATCAGAATAGATATGTATGCACATATAGTTATAGATATCTACATATATACCAACATAACTAGGCATATCTGTACACATATGATGTGCATATATATATATATATATATATATATATATATATATATATATATATATATACCTATATACACATATATCTATATATACATATACGTATACCTATATATACACATATGTAACATATGTATATATATACATATATGTGTATATATATATATATATATATATATATATATATATATATATATATATGTACATACAAAGAGATGCACACATGGCCATATATATGTAGCACTATACAGATGTGTATACAGACATATGTATGAGTATACATGTGTATGTACATGTAGACATATATAGATCTATGATATCTATACAACCATATTCCTGTCATGAGTAAACGTCACGGTTGTGTATACCCTCCCACATGTATCTCACTGTATGTATCTGCTATGTGCACATTATGATAAAACAACATATGTGATGCAACAGTCATATTAATAACAAGGACTACACAAGTTAGGAACTACAGGCAAATGTTCAGTACTACTCAATATGTGTATTGACAGCTATACTGGTAAAACAACAGTAGTCTTTGCTGTGGTCATGGTGTAGTGGTTATGTGCTGTGACTTCAGTGTAAAGGGTCTTGGGGTCAAAACCTGCAAGGGCTGTTCATTTTGTTGCTGGGCAGGACAAGGGCTGTTGGATACAGAATGGTGATGGACATCCTTCCTGTGTATTGGCATCAGTGTTACAGACAGCAAGTAGCAATACCACTTACAGGAGAACCAGCACACTCAGGCCACCTACATATTTGTAGGAGGTTCCAGAACTACAGATAGAGTGTGAGTAGAGTTGTGTTATGCTTTGTATAGTACTGGTGTTACAGGGTTTGTGTGTACATACTAGTTTACCTTGGAATGCAGTCTGTCTGCATAGCTTTCAACTGTGGGCCTATCCTCTTGGTGGCTAGAAGTGTGCCTATCATGTTTTGTCTCTCCACCACACAGGTCCTGTGTCAGATATTTCACTGGCAGTGTGTGTGTTGAATGCTATAAGTACATGGCTACATCCATTTATGTTTCTAAGCTCAATCCCCTGACTAAGGGTATGTTACAGACTATCCTGTAACACCAGCGACTTGCTTATTGTATGGCAACAGTTTTCCACATATGCGTCTGTGTTCCAGCCTCTGTCCTCCACCTACATACCAAGCTTTGCACATATGACATGTTGTCAGGGGTTGTCATGAATTGGGTTGTGAGTACATCAAACAGCCATTGCTGCCATCAGTTCACTGTTGTTTTATCCTCCACACATACTGGGGCCATATATGTGTGGGCTTCACCTACACAATACATGTGTGCCCTTATGCACTCCAGAGGCCAGTGCATGTAACAGTGGTATATGGCCCTGTGTTATTGAGTTTAGGGGGTGGATGCACCATAAATGACCTAGGCTGTTACAAAATGTGGGGGTATCAGGGGTGAGCTGTCTTAAGGTATCTGGATGTACAGTTCCATATACTTCACCTATATTTACATTACTTGCATAAATTGGGTTAATGCAGGCCTACTGCCTTCTGCCATACAGACTGTTTTGTTTGTCAGTGTGCTTGTGATGGTGTCAGTTATGCCTTGTTATGTAACAGTTACATCCCATTTGGTCAGCTGAAGTCTTTACAACCTAGTGATTTTGTACAGAGTGTAGATAGAGGCTGCTGAACTATACACCTGCATTACTTACTGTTGATTGTTTGGTATCCTGTGCCCCAGTCTGTCTTTACTATTGTACAATTTGAAAGGCTTGGCCTGGACAGCAACAGTTGTGAACCTTTCCAGACTACTATATTAGTATAACTGTTTCACAGTGGCATTACTCTGTTTATATGGATGTCAGTGTCTGAACAGCTGTATGACATGGCATACATAACTCTAATAGTACACAAATTAAGGTTTTTCAGTTCTGCAAACCTGTGTGTAGTGTTTCTTCCTATGACCTCTCTGTGGGTATATGTTGTAGGCAACGACTGTCATTTGTATGGGTGGCCCAAACAGTGTCCAGTTGTTAAGGTAACTGTAGGCATAGTGGCTGTTCCATATTGTATGCATCTTCTACATATGTATCTTACTGTGCATATCTCAGCGTGTGTATGTGTAGTCACATGTAGGTCCTGGTTATGGGATCTGCAACACTTGGTAGTGTATTGTAGGGTGGACATGTTTGGCTGTGGGGAGGTATGCCTATTCGTACAAGACGTATATTGTTTGGGGCCCCTCAACCCCATTAATGATGCATGTGGACATATATGTTTTAGTTAATCTACCATTACTATCTACAGATGTATGGCCATATATACCTATATATATATATATATATATATATATATATATATATATATATATATATATATATATATATATTTATATATATGGATCTACCTGACTACATCGACAGTTCACAACACTGACAATGACTCAGAAGATCGACAAGTCAGAAGACTGACAGAGGAAAACACCGACGCTGAGAACACTGAGATAGGGAAACGATGTGTAAGTATGCGGGAGTGATGGCCGTTAGGGTGCAAGTAAGGTAAGTGTGCGATGTTGATGGTCTGTAGGGATAGGGGTGGGATAAGTGAGTTAGGGTTAGGGCGCGGGTTAGGTAAGGGTGCAAGTAAGGTAAGTGTGCGATGTTGACGGTCTGTAGGGATAGGGGTGGGATAAGTGAGTTAGGGTTAGGGCGCGGGTTAGGTAAGGGTGCAGTAGTGATATTTTTTGAGTTGGGGTGGGTTAAGTGAGTTAGGGTTAGGGCGCGGGTTAGGTGAGTGTGCGATAGTGACGGACCTTAGGGTTAGGATTTCGGTTAGGGTTGTAGATAGTTGTGTATGTAAGGGTTAGTGTTGGTTTGTAAGGATTTTGGTGTGCTTGTGTTGTGTGTGTGGGTTTTGGACAGGGGATTTGTTTTGTTTGTTGTTATGATGTGTCGAGTGTATGAGGTGTCGTGTTTGTGAACTGTCGATTATGTGGTGTCGGTGAAGTCGTTGTCAGTGTTGTGAACTGTCGATGTAGTCAGGTAGATCCATATAGAGATATATATACATACAGATATATATATGCATTTATATATATATATATATATATATATATATATATATACATATATATATATATATATACATATATATATATATATATATATATATATATATATATATCTGCTTACATATATATAACTATGTCCATATATACCTACATAGATATATATCTGTATATATATATATATATATATATATATATATATATATATATATATATATATGTAACATGCTGTGTATATGTAGACATATAGGTGTAGACATATATATGTGTCGATGTAGGCATTTGCATGTATATATGCTCATACATATTTATATATATGTGTATATTTCTAAATATATATATATATATATATATATATATATATATATATATGTATATCTACATATATAGATATGTTGTATCTGTTTAGATATTAATATATTTACACACACAGATACATCTATATGTTGGAATACATTCTCTGTGCTGTTGCATGACTGGGCTGGATGATATGTTTCTGAAAACATCAGATTTTACTTATTTCTGGCATGGCTTAGTGGTAAATCACTGTGTCTATGATTTGTAGTGTCCTGGGACTGAGCCTTGCAGAGGCTGTTTATTTTATTGCTGGGCAGAAAATGGGCCGTTTGATACAGAGCGATTAAGGCACTTTAAAGCAGTTGTAAGTGGGTTTGAGCAGGTTTGCATGGCGCTAAGCACTGCTAACTTCCGGTTACAGTGTTTTAGACTCAGTTAGCTTCTAAATTGCTTAGCCTGTGTAGGCATTGCTTACCCCCGCACAAACAGACTTAAACCCGCTTACTGCTGCTTAAAAGTGCTGACTGCCGCTTACCTCCATGCTAATTTCTTTAAAAGAAAAGAAAAAGTGCTTGATAGGAAAGTGGTGAAAAATGGGGCACAAAGTGGGAAAGACAGTAGAGAAAATGGCCAGGGATGTGCAGGAAGGGTATAGGGAAGTTCCATAGCTGCCCATTAATTCTACAGCAACAACTGTGCATATACACTGCATTTGGAGGTAGATTTGGACACTCAAACCCCTGGGAGAGGTGTGAGGACAATAATAATAAGTTGTGATGCCAATCAGACCGGATAACATGTGTCCAGCAGGCACATGCGAAATAGACATCTATGTATGGGATGAGATTTTTTTGTGGGAATAGATTGCCCTTTTTTTTTCAGGTGAGAGTTGGATGTTGGGGAGGGGTGGTAGGTATATTTGGGGAGGTAGGTTGGGTACGTTAACAGACAAGACAAACAAGATGCATACAGGGGTGGTATATGACATGTCGGGGGTAAACACCTTGATGGGGAGGGGTGCTGGGATATCGGAAGCCCACAAGCCCACTAGTGGTAACAGTGGGACTGAGTTCCCCAGCCATGGGCAGTCACCACTGCACATTCACAGCCCCGAAGGTGGCTGTGTTGGGGGCTGAGTCTCAGAGCCAGGCTGACTCTCTAATCACAACAAGTGGCCCTTGAGCTGGTATAGAACATCACTAAACTGCTTGTTGATCACTCTACGCCCCACGACCCCAACCTGGTGGCGGGTGACAGGTTTCTCTCTGTGCTCACTCCCAGGGGGGGGGGGAATGAGTCCCATCTCCTGAGGCAGTTCCACCCGAAGGTGGTGCAAGACCAACGGACAGGGAGGTTCCGGGTTGGGCCCCAGACATGCTGATGCCCGGTGCCATGGCCAGCTGAGGTGGGACAGGTGGATCCACTGGGACCAGTCTTCCCAAGCGTGCTATAGTGTTTAGATTACATCATCATTTGTGGGTTAGTAATAGTCAACACATTCCAGGGTTAGGTATAACAGCATGCATAGATATTCCCATTAACCCAGACACCAGATATGGAGTAGTTGCACAGCAAACAGAACACATGCATATATGGGACCACAGTGGTAATAAGAACAGTATGCAGGTAAATTGATGGCACCATGCCACCAATGCTGGAATTATTCAATATAGCACATGCATGGGAACCATGAAAATATTTATCAAACAACTGGACATTATCAGAGTCATTACATACCAGTTGGGGTGAGTATGTTGATTATTGTTGGAGATATGGTGGGGGGTGAGAAAGATGCCAATTAACAACTACTATATTCCTGTAGTCCACATTACTTTCCTAGTTAGTGCTGTTATCTGTATGATATGAGTCTTACTACACTACCCTATAGCCTTAGCTTGGTCAGTGATTTGGCTGTCATCATCATTACACATGAACCAGATTTACCTGCAGTATACACTTCTTACCTGGTATACCTGTGGAGGGAATGTTTGTTAACACTAACTGTTTCTACACATACTCCCGGATTCTGGGTTGTTGTCTTGCACATAGCTATCCAAATCTTTCTGCACAGAATCTGTCCATGTGTCGACCAAGTGCTGGTGTGCCGGGACATATCTAGAATATTGCCCTCTTCCACCTTTATTGCCCCGACACACAAATATATATGCTTTCCTTCACAGTTATATTATGTAGCACAGTGTGTGTGACAGTGACGAGTGATACTTTATTATTCAGAGAAACTGCAACACTCACAATTCCCTACAATACCAGTAGCAGTACAGGTTATAATGGTCTGTATTTCTCAGCACAGTGTTGGTATCCAATGTGCTTGTGGGAGCAATGTTTGTTAGCACTACCTGACTGTTGCCAGACAAAATTCTGGATTACACATTAGTATTATGCACATACATCTCACTCTGTTACTGTGCACACTCTGGTCACATCTTGACAACATGGGAGTGTAGATAGGACATACTTGAAATTTTACTCTCCTAACAGTGTCAGGGTTGCTACAGTGACAGGTGTGTTCTCATGATGTTTGACAATCACTTATATTCCCTATTTGCTGGCTACACATCTGGGATCATCCCACAGACTTACCAGGGGAACAGGCAGCAGATATGGGCACATATACTGGATATTCTGGCCTCATCTGTACAGTTGTGGGGTATGAATCTGTATGCAGTCTAATTCCACACACAGGATTCAGGCCATGGCTGTGTCTGCTACAACTTAAACACTGTCCATCACAGCTGTCTACTATATAGATATTGTTGTATATCTCCAATCTGCTTTCTGTCTTATTAATCCCCTGTGCTTATGCATTCTGACCTTGTATTACAACACTCATATACATATTTTCTAAGCCATTATGTGTTGTAGGACAGTGTGGGAGACAGTGATGTGTAATACCCCATTATTCAGAGCAAATGCATATCATTCTTGTATTTCTGGCTGCGGTGTTGGTATCTGACAGACCTGTTGGAGGAATGTTTATTAGCACTACCTGAATGTTCCCACACACACTACCAGATCCCACATTACTATTATGCACATACATTTCACTCTGTTACTGTACACACTCTGACCACAGCGTGACAAGTTGGGGTGTAAATGGGACATACGTGGTTTATTAGTCACATAAGGTATTGGGGAGTTGCTTGTGTACCAGCTTTGTTCTCATAGCTGTGTGTCAATCAGTTGTATTTCTTGTTAGCTGCCTATATGTCTGGGATCATCCCACTGATTTTCCAGGGGGACAGGTTTATAGGCAACAGATATGGGCCACTTTAATTGACATTCTGGAAATATCTGTACAGTTGTGGGGTATGATTCTGTATGCAGACTACTACCACTGGCAGGATGCGAACCGTGGCTGTGTGTGCTAAAAACGCAACAGTTCACATCTCATTTGCATGTGCTGTTCCATTTTTGTTGCTTGAATTTTCCCTGTTTACTATCTATGTGTCTCTGAGTTGCACTAAATGGCCTCTGGGGATTATACCTGTCATATAAAGGCATTCCTACACATTCAATTTATGCTGCACGGTGTGGGTAACAGTACTCAATACTACCATACTATTACATGATTGCATATCTACATTACCGTATACCAGGAAATACACATGCAGTCCAGCAGTTAAACCTGTTTTGTCAGGCTATTACACTTTTATTGACTTACAAACAATATGAGACTCTCCTTGCCATATTCTGTAGTGTATGCAGTACTTGCCTTGAACAATACAGGTTTTATACAAGCAATTAATTTACTACTACTTTTATTTTTATTTTCTATGACAGTAAATGCATGAGTATTACTGACCTGCCTCATATTGCAACCTCGCCAGACGACTGATATGGGCCTACTGGTTCGCAGTCAACGCCATTGCAGCTGTGGGGGGGATATAAGATGAATATTTAGCCATACTTATCCATGATATACCTGAGATGGCAATTATTACACACATACAGGGGTGATACATACACATGGCTGGAACATCCCCTAATGCTCTAGCCTCTTGGAGCAATTCCGCCAAGGGGTCCCCCTTATGCCGCTTCAGGTCAGCATAGTGGTGCCTGACCTGCTCACCAGTTTGAGGTATGCCAGTGGCACTAGTGAGGTCACGGGTGAGATGGTCCCAGGCCTCTGCCTTATATTGTGAGCCCTGGTACTGGCCCTGCAGCAGTCTCTGAGCATGGTCTTTAACTAGGAGTCCTGCCATTACCTTGGACTCCTGGATGCACTAGAACTGCAGCCAGAAGTGCAAACCTTCTCCCCTTACTGACATAGTACCTGCAAGGGGAAGCTACAACCAGTTATGAGATGTATTTCTGCCTCTTGGGTATAAGTAGGGCTGATTTCTCGCACTTTTCCATGATTGGCCAGTTTTGAAAAAATTAAGTTATGGGCAAAACTGCTTACCTAGGGTTGGCACTGTTTAAAGGGGTATACTACTGGGCACAATGAGTTAGCTTGTCTATACATTGCTCACACCTCCTAAGCTGGCCTGTGCAATGCTTAGCATTGCTTACATTAGACTTTGCATTATAATGCCTTTCTGGCATTTAGTTATTAATCATTACATCTTATATGTATGCCTGGTATCCATGATTAATGTGTACGTACACTCTGTAGGGTCTTTGTGTTTCACTGGGGACTTCAACACTCTATTACAATTATACCTCACTTCTGGGATTACTGTTGTACTCCAGTTTACATATTTATGTTATGTAGTGGGTTATGGAACATATGACTGTATACTGATTCTTTTCACAGGTTCAGTTTGGTTATACTATGGTGAGGACTTGTTTGCTGATACCTATTTTTTTATTTCTGTGATGACTTGGTGGTTACCTACTGTGATTATGGTGTATAGGGTCCTTGGTTCTAGACCTGCATGGCTGTTGATGGGCAGAACAAAGGCCATTGAATACAGAGTGATTAAGGAACTTTTGAGCAGTTGTAAGTGGGTTTGCATGATGGTAACCACTGCTAACCTGCTGTTGCATCTGCTTACAGAGACTTAGCTTCAGAATTGCTTAACCTGTGTAGGCATTGCTTACCACCATGCAAACAGGCTTAAGGTCATTTACTAGTGCTTAAATATGTCTACTACTGCTTATTTGTGCTGAAACCTGCTTACTAGTGCCTTATTCATTATGACACTGACACCTCACGTGTGCATTTAGTGCAGTCCTCCATTTCATAAATATATGTTATTTAGTGGGTTATGCAACAAAAATATTGGTAATATTGTGCTTTGCCATGTAAAATGGAATGTGCTGCATTATGACTCGAACCGGGATTGCCTGTTTGTGAAGCAAATGCTCTGCCCACTACACTATTGCTACGCTGCATCATTTGCGCATATCTTCCTTGTTATCCTCTTCAGCCATTTAAGCTGCATTAACCGTAGCTAAGCGATGGGCACACCCTCGCACCTACGGTTAGCTTTAATTGGATTTTTTAAAAAAATAAAAGGTTTTCTTCATTTTATTTATATATGCTGTTTCTATTGTACACAAGGGGGACTGTCAGTGGGGATATGCGGTCACCTGTGAGCAGTCTTGCTCATTGCATACCCCTTTCTGTTGTCCTACATTGTGGGGGGTGTTTATTCTGAGAGCTCTACTCTCAGACACTCCCCCTGCACTCTTACACGCTCCGTGTAAGCATAGGAGCTCGGGAAGCATGCCTCATTAATTTGCATGGCGAGCTGCTGTCCTGCTCCTAAACGAACGCTTCCGTGCAGGACTAAGCTAGTCCTGCATGGAAGATTAGTAAATCCAGGGGAATGTCTAGAGTTGGAGGTTTTCCTATTGTCTTGAAACAGAAATAATTATTAGATTTCAAATATAAAAGTGTTTAACTGTTTTATGACTTCCAGTTCTAGGCAAACTTCTGAGAGATATGTACCTCTGACACAGAGGTGCTAAAGTCTAAATTTCTGTTAGCCTGGGAAATGAAGGCAGGTGAAAAGAGCGATATCATTCCAGCTGACCCAGCAGTAATGTGTATTATTAATTTAAGAACTATCTCAGAGAGTGAGTCTGTGCATTTTGTATCTTGTCTTGGATCTAGAAACATCCATTCGGCACTTTTCATCTCCATTTGCCTTGCTCTGTAAGTAAGTTATTTAGAGCATAGTTTCTTTTAGAGATAGTTAGGAATATAGTAAAGATTAGTTTAGATGTCATCTGTATTTATTTGAGACTGTCCTGCAATGTTGTTTTTACAATATTTCCTGTGATTCTGAACTCTGTATTCACTGTGCTCAGTTATTGAATATTGTCTTGTTCTTTTATTATTTATTATTAAATATATTTAAACCTTTTAATTGTGGGTGGTCAGTTTAGAGATATTTAAGCTCTTATAGTATATACATATGTATTTGGTGACACTGTATGGGCCACTCCAATAGCCTTGAAAGCATTGTTCACACTTACCATTTGGATAATAGTAACATCACACAGTATGATTGGGCACCCTTTGGGAAGGGTCTTTAGTACTGATAAGGGGTTCTGGTGGCAGTGCTAACTACCTTATGGTCTGGGCAGAAGGGGGCATAGCTAGTAAACCTGTGCCAGCTTTCTCATGTGTGTGTTTGTGTATAAATCAAATCTTGAAGTGTGTGTGTGTGTGTGTGTGTGTGTGTGTGTGTGTGTGTGTGTGCGTGCGTGCGTGTGTGTGTGTGTGTGTGTGTGTGTGTGTGTGTGTGTGTGTGTGTGTGTGTGTGTGTGTGTGTGTGAGCTACTTAGGCAGGGACACGAAGTACTGGTTGGACAGAGAGAGTGCTGGGAGGACTTGACTTGGAACCTTGGCTAAGGACTCAACTCTATAGCTGTGCCAGTGGGGAATCTTATTGGGGATCTGGAGAGAGAGAGAGGGATAAAGCAGCCCCAGACTGACTGTAATCTCTGTGTGCTCTTAAGGGAAATTGTACTTTACTGTGTGTGTGTACTTGTCATCTTCCCAGTGTGTACTTCCCTCACTGGTGCTAGTGGTGAGGATTGAGGATCCTTGATTACTGGGCCAGTGCAGGGGTGCCATGCATCAATTGCTTGGCAGTGGTGGGATAGCCACATCATATATTAATTTGTTGACTGTGGTAAAATAGCCTCATTAAATATTAATTGGCTTGTAGTGGTGTGGATATTAAATTCCTGTAGCCTGTGTACAGTGGTCACTGAAGGTGTTTGTACTCTCAATCAGCCATGCAGTGAACATTCAGAGCTCATATCACAATTGTTTTATTTTTTTTTTTTGTTAGCTTAGTTAGTCAG
The DNA here is from genome assembly GCF_019279795.1 of Protopterus annectens. Taxonomy (NCBI): domain Eukaryota; kingdom Metazoa; phylum Chordata; order Ceratodontiformes; family Protopteridae; genus Protopterus; species Protopterus annectens. Next base: position 1,337,892,353 of record NC_056744.1, on the reverse strand, counting down.
GTAGAGCAGGCAAGCATGTCAGCAGAGGAGTATGGCAAGCTGGCAAGGAGCCAGTTGACTGAGATTTGCCAGGCTAAAGGACTGGTACATGCCAACCTGACTAAAGCAGACATGATTGCAGCTTTAGTCACAGCTGCATTGCAGAATAGCAACCAGGATGACAATCAGACTGGCCTTGGAGATGTAAAACTCTCAGAGAATGGAGAGTTCAACCTTTCCACAGAAGACTTAAAAATCCATCTGGAGTTAAAGAGACTTGAGCTAGAGGCCAAGCATTTGGATATAGAGGCAGCAGCATGACTGACGCATCTAGAGAGTGAAGAAAATGAAAAACTGCAACATCTGAAGGCTGTGGAAAATGAGAAACTGCAACACCTGGAAGCTGAGGAGAAGAATAGGCAGAGACAAAATGAAAAAAAGATGCTGATTCTTCGCCAGAGTCATGGAGGTAATGGGGAAGGGAGTAATCGAACCCCAGAAGCAACAAAGGTCAGTAAATTTCTTCCACAACTTACAGAGAGAGATCATTTTGATAGTTTCATTCATATGTTTGAGAGGGTATGTAAGCAGTATCAAGTTGACCAAGGGCTCTGGGTATGATTGCTAACCCCCTTACTCAATGGTAAAGCTGTAACCTTTCTTTCCAAATTGTCCGATACTGATTGTTTAAATTATAATACAGTCAAATTGTGTTTGTTTGAATGCTTTAACATCTGAAGCTTGTAGGAAAAAGTTTTGTGAACATAGATGTAAGGCAGATGAAAGTTGGTGTGAATATGTTGCTGAACTAAGCACTTATTTTCATAAGTGGGTGAGTGGATGTAAGGCACCACTTTTGAAGGGCTGGCAGACCTTTTGGTGAAGGAACATGCCCTTAGCACTTTGCCTGAGGGCATGTGAATCTGGTTAGCTGATAGACAATGCACTACTGTAGATGAGTTGGGGAAGAAGGGAGACAAATACCTAGCAAGCAGGGCATCACTGCACAGGAAAGGGGCACCCAGTGCTGGTCATGGGTCTATTGGAAACCATGGTGGGCAGCACAGACTGCCCCAATAAAGTCCACCAGTAACAGTTGACGCCACTGATCCAGGTACATGTCCAGGACCAAGGTTTAAATGCCACCAGTGGGGCCATGTAGCATATAGATATCCATGGAGGCAAGGTAGGGAACAAAAGGTAAGAGAGGTAGTAAGTGGGAATGACAAAATTCCAACAGTAGGTTGTCTTGAGACATCAAGGGTGCCAAACTACCACAAGAGGTTATAGCCTATCTTAGTGAATGGGAAAGAGGCCATGGTTAAGTGAGACACAGCCTCTGACCTAGCTATTGTGTAGCCTGCAATGGTTACAGAGGAGCACTACTCCCTTGGGCAATCTACTCCCGTCAGAGCTTTAGGAGGGACCCCATTCCAAATACATTTGGCTAAGGTTCACCTTGACTGGAGGGTGGAAAAGGAAGCAAGCAAGTAGGTGTGTCTGAGGATATCCCTGCAGATGCCCTGATAGGGAAAGATTTTGATGATGCAGTACCATGTGTGCATGCATTTACATGCAGTTAGGCTTGGAGACAACCATGTGGGTCTGGTAGCCTGGGGGAGATGCAGACAGACCGCACACTTGCAGCCAGGACTGGTGAGGTGGTTACTTCAGGCAGAGAGCTATCCTGTGAGACCAATGGTGAGCCACAGATGCTTGTGAATATTGATATTCTCTTGTACAGATTATCTGCAAGGGCAGAGCTGAGTAGTAGTACCCAGGCTGACAGTGAGGCACCACTATCAGAAAATACAAGGCTTCCTGTGGAAGGGGAGCTGGGAAGGGTTACAAAGAGAGAGTTGAGACAGGGTCAGCTCTCAGACCCTACAATACAAGGCCTGAGGAAGGTAGCTAGTGAGGCACCTGATTCTCAAGGGACGGGGGAATCTGTATACTGGGACAAAGGGTTACTGTATAGAGAGTGGACTCCTGAGTGAGTGCTAGAGGGTGAGAGAATACAGCAGTTTGTAGTGTCCAGAGCCTACCATCTGGCACACTTCTAGACATAGCCCATTATATTCCCTTTGCAGGTCATATGGTTATGAAATGTACCAAGAGACGTATTATGCAGAACTTTTATTAGCCTGGAGATTTCCAGAGATGTAACAGAGTATGACAATACCTGTGAGCAGTGCTAAAAGGTAGGCAAGGCAGGAGACAAGGTTAAAGCTCCTTTGATGCCTTTGCTTGTGATTGAGAAGCCATTTCAGACAGTAGCTATGTGTATTGGGGGGGCCTCAGAATATCCCAAGTTCCACAGGGAAAACATATATCCTAGTGGTAGTAGATGATGCTACCAGATACCCTGAGGCAGTGGCTCTGTCATCTATTGAGGCAGAAAAGGCGGCAAATGTTTTGTTAGAAATTTTCAACAGGGTAGGTTTCCCAAAAGAAATACTGACTGACAGAGGTGCTAATTTCATTTCAGACCTGCTGGCTTGTCTGTGGAAGTACTGTGGGGTGAAGCACCTAAAGGCCATCCCCTACCATCTCGAGACTAATGGTCTTGTTGAGAGGTTAAACTCTACACTCAAGACCATGCTATGGGCATTTCCAGTCCAGTTTAAGAGGGAGTGGGACAAATATTTACCCCATCTGTTGTTTGCTTACAGAGAAGTTCCCCAGGAATCCAAAGGTTTTTCACCTTTTGAATTGCTGTATGGTCACAGGGTGAGAGGACCTCTAGATCTGATTCAAGAAGAATGGGAGGGTGAGTCCTAAACCTCAGGACAATGCTCAGAGAACTCATGGGCTTGGCCCAAGAGAACCTGCCAGAAGCACAACAGCAGAAAAAGGTCTGATATGACAGTAATGGTCAAGCTAGAGAGTATGCTGTAGGGCATCAGGGAATGGTTCTCATTCCTGTCAAACACAACAAGCTGCAGGCAGCTTGGGAGGGACCCTATAAGGTGGTAAGGAAGGTCAGGGAGGGACCCTACAAGGTGGTAAGGAAGGTCAGTGATGTTAACTACATGGTAGAACAGCTAGGCAGGAGGCAATGGCACAAATTGCACCATGTTAACATGATAAAACCTTACCATGATAGGGAGGCCCTTGTGCTAAGTATTGGCAATAGGAGGCAGGAGGAGTCTGAGGGGGATCTATGGCTACAGGGAGCAAGCCAGGAAAATCCCAAATTCCTATGATGGATCCTAGGGTTTTAGGCATATGATGGGACAATGCAGCAGAGTACTAGGGTCAGCAATGCCAAGGCAGCTGAAATCTCAAGACACGGAATGGGGTAAGGTATTGCCAGATAGACTCAACCTCCTCAAGCACAGTTTTCAAGGGTTACTTGAAAAACTAGCTTGAGTTCTCGTGGGCGGGAGTAGTGTGACAAACCGAAATGCTGCCAGCCCAGCTAGCTGGAATTTTGTAAATAATTATATATCACTTGAAAATATTAATATGATTTATATAAAAATGTGACACTCCCAGCCCAGCTATCTGGAATTTTTTTAAATAATCATATGTCATTTGTGAATATTAATATGATTCACAGGCTTATCTTACAAAGCTTATCCCCGAGCCGACGGAAAACAGTACTCAAGCCGCTGAATCACTTACAAATGCCTTCTACCAGCACCTGCAGGACTGCATGGATAAGGCAATCCCAAGCAAAACAAAGACTCTTTGTACCAAAGGCAAGCGTCCACTCTGGTGGACCCCAGCCATAAACAAACTCTACAACAAAAGGAGGAAGCTACTACAAGATAGAGCAAAATCCTTAAAAGGTAAGACACCCTTGATCACTATAAGTAAAAAACTAAGAGCTCTCATAAAATCATCCAAAGCAAATTTTGAGAGAAAAATAGCTAAAGACTCAAAAGACAATCATAAGGCCTTCTTTAGCTATGTTAGAAACCTGGGAGGAAATTCCCAGATATGCTCAGAACTAGTTCAAAATGATGTGAAGATTACTGATCCTACAGACATTGCCAACATACTGGCTGACAGGTTCAGTGCAAACTTCTCCCCTCCCAAAAGGAGAGATATCTATACCAAGCGATTGCAGCCCCCAAACATCTCCAACACCCAAGTGAGAACTGCTCTCTCCAAAGCAAAAACACAGCATCCATGGGACCTGATGGTGTCCCTGGCTGTGTGCTCCACGAACTCAACGAGGAATTAAACCCACAGCTAGGACAGCTGTTTAATCATAGTCTTACCTCTGGATACGCACCCAGGAGTGGCGCACTGCAACTGTGGTCCCACTTCACAAAGGCGGTGCCTCCACCGACCCTGGAAATTACCGCCCATTAGCTTGACAAGCCTTATCTGCAAAGCCATGGAGAGGATCATAATGGACCTCATAAATAAAGACATAGGGAATTTGCAGACTTTGGATCCATCCCAGTTTGGCTTTGTCAAAGGCAGATCATGCCTTCTAAACTTGGTTGACTTTTTCAAACAGTCACCAAAGCCATTGATGAGGGAAAGGCAGTCCATACAGCCTACCTCGATCTGGCGAAGGCCTTTGATACAATACCCCACTCGGGTATCATTGAAAAACTCATCAGCTTAAATGTTAACCCATACATCACAAGATGGGTTGCAAACTGGCTGAGTGACAGAACCCACAGGGTCAGAGTTGCTGGCGCCATGTCAGACTCAAAGCCTGTCACAAGTGGTGTACCACAGGGCTCAGTCCTGGGCCCACTCTTGTTTGGCATCTACTTTTCTGAAGTACAAGCAAACACAGGAGGGTTATGGCTGACAAAGTTTGCAGATGACTGCAAACTGGGCCATAGTAGAAAACACATCTGACACAGATATCCTTCAGAAGGGTCTCACAGAAACGGATAACTGGTGCCAGAGCCATGGCCTAAAGTTAAATGCCAAAAAATGCATAGTCATACCCTTCGAAAACAAGGTTACCCTAGCTACCAAATAGGTGGCAATCCACTGAGTACAGAAGAAGTTATCAGGGACCTGGGGACCCAGGTTGATAGTAGTCTGTCATTCGACACCCATGTAGCTAAAGTAGTTAGGAAGACCTTCTACATTGCCCACCTTATCATGAAGGATTCTCATCTAGATCAAGGAGGTCATAGTCTCCCTATACTCATCACTCATCAGACCAGTGATTGAGTACAATGCCCCATTCGAATGTATCTGACCCGACACTTGCAGCAGCTGGAGAGGCCACAAAAGTTCCTCACCAAAAGGATAAAGGGTCTCAAACATCTGTCCTATGCTGCCCGACTGAAAGAACTCCAGCTCTATTCAGTCGCACCGCTTGCTCAGAGGTGACCTTTGCCTAACATACAAGGCCAAGTCTAACCCAGATTTGATGAATATACTTCACAGCAAGAAGTCTAGATCCGTCAGAGCCACAAGGGCGGAGACTTAAACCTCGACACGGCTATTAATAGGACGTGCTGGAGGGATAGATTCATCACCCAAAGACTCCCTATGCTGTGGAATAAAATCCCGGTATATGTGAGGCAGAGCACCTCGGTGGCCTTGTTCAAGAGAAATCTTGACCAATGGATGGGAGATCGCAGATATACCCCAGGGATTACCTCAGTGTCACTGCTCAACAGAGGCACAGCAAAATAATGGGTATAGTTCCCCATACTAAAGGGGTGGCGTAAGCCACAAAACTATGGGCTAGGCTTGTAAATGCCCTCGGGCAGATAGCCTAGTATGAACCTATGAACCTATAAATGTAAGAGAACTATATGTTATGTGTATATTAAACTAATAGTGCAGAAGTGTCTGTTGAACTGTATGTTATGTACTGATCTTCAGGAATGTAACCACAGTGTACCTTGCTGGAAAAGAGCAGAAATGTGTATAAACTATATACCTGTGCAGATGTGTGTTTTAATGGTAGAAGTTGGAACATGCAGAGTTAACTTGAAAAAACTTCAAGAAAATAAGTGGAGATTGTTTTACAATTCTGTTATCTCTGTTGCAGCTCAGAGCAGACACAATCCCTGGGATTCATGAAGCTTGCGCCAGTTGCAGGTGTAGGGTCGGCGATCTAACACCAAATATGGCCACCGAGCGATTCAGGTACGAGCTGTTTCCATGTGCACTACCTGCGTATGCTACGCCCGCACAACTCTTGAGCCTTGTATGCTAATTACCCCAAGTGCAGCAGTGTAGCATGCAAATGAAGGTATGTAGCAATTCAGGAAGTGGTGCAGGCGTAGTGTAAGCAATCAGAAATGTAAACCGTAGAAAACGTTTTACATTTTTGCAAACATAAAATCGGAGCCATGACAGCCGACCAAACACATGTATTATAATGTTAATATATGCCAATGGCTAAATATATAGCCATTGGCATAAAAAACATGTACAAAATATAAAATTAACATTAAATATATATATAGTCGCACTATCGCGACGTGGAAGCGCAGGGCAACGGTGCGAAAAGGGGATTGCAAGGAATATATAAAAATATAGAATAAAACCACAGTGAAACACATATCACGATTTCCTCATAATAGTCAATGGCAGGCATGCTACACCATACTCATGGTGCAAGGGTTGCTGTGGGGCAGTGACAGTGTTATGTGCAGTAGCTAGGAATTAGTAGGCAATGCCATGCAAATGAGAGGAGTAATAGTGAATCACAGATTTCCCACTGGTGTAAGGATGCACAAAACTGTGTAGCATTATTACACCGAGGTGAGCCCTTGAGATAAAGATGACATCAAGAGAGGGGTGTGTCACCATTGCTGTGAGCACATTGGAGCATTGCTAAACTGGTCTGCCCCTAGCTAGGCAAAGCTGCAGGATAGGGGTGTGTCGAATTGCCCATAGCTATGCTTAGCTGAGAGTACACAAGGTAACTGAGTGTGCATGTGAATAGAGATGAAAACGTGCATAAACCCGATAAATGCGTCGCGCATTGCAGCTGAAACAGGAAGGATATAGGAAAGAAATAAGGAAACGCTGCAGCAGTGAAATTGGAGTACAGATGACTAATTAACACCTAGGAGCCTACAGTGGGCCATTGACAACAGCTAACAAGGCTGCAAGCAGCTACCTGCAGAACAGGGAAGAGGAGAGACTGTACTGCAAAGAAAACAGCAAAGTGTCAAAGCAGAACAAAGGCGATATGTAGTATATCAGCTACAAGGCACAATTCGCTATGACTGGGTAGGGAAAGTACAAAACAAGAAAGATGGCAGGTGGATGCAAGCCTGATAATGGGAGGGGATCCAGGTCTAAAAGTGAATTAAAGGGCAACAGAGTAATCAAGGCAGGCAATTAGATCTCCACATTAAAGGCTCCACACTTTAAGTACTCATTGCAAAACCCATAATTAAGACACGCAGCAGCTGGAATAGTTCATACACACCCACTTACATCAGCAGCATCCATAGCACAATACTATAAAGTTTGAAAGCACCTCACACACTTTTGTGTATTCCCATACACTCTAAACCAGTGGTGTATACAGATGGGGAACTTTTATTATGTACATGTTAATGGCTGCCATAGCTTTGATCCACCAGCATGTGTTGGAGACTGAAGGTGGTGTGGAGGATGATGCACACAACCACTGCAGGCACCAGAGGGGGAGGAGAGTGTTCAGACCCAGGCTAACCTACCAGGCGCTACATGATCTGGAAATAGTAGAGTGTTACAGGGTGGACAGGCACACCATACAGCAACTTATGGAGCTGTGTCAGCCATGCCTCAGAGCCAGAACAGAGAGGAACCCATCCCAGTGGATACGAAGGTATGTGTAAGCCTGAGAATACTAGCTACAAGTACCTTTCAAATACCAACTGGGGATATCATGGGGATCTCACAGGCATCAGCATCCAGGGTACTACACCAGTTCCTGGATGCCATATTACCACATGCCAATGAGTACATATACTTCCCCCGAACGCAGGATGAGTTGGCCAGCAATATGCGTCTCTTCCACCGTGTGGCAGAATACCCGGAGGTACTGGGTGCAATAGACTGCACGCACACACACATCAAGCCAAAATGATAACCAGCTCAAATTCAACTCTCATTTACAACTAAATATCAAAAAAACACATCAAAAACTCAGTATGCTCTATCGACAAAATCATTACCTTACTCCTGCCACCAAACTTACTCTCACTACTTCCTTTCTTATCCCCTCACTTCTCTATGGAGCTCCACTTCTGACTAATCTGCAGTCCTCTCTGAAAACACAACTTTCCTCTTGCTACAACAAAATTGCAAAGTTTGCCACCAGCCATAAGTCCTCTACCCACCATTGCTCCTCTCTCCAAAAACTAAAATGGCTAGAACTACCAAATCTTCTCACCTATACTCAACTAACTCTTGCACACAAACTGATTTTCAACCCCTCTCTCTGTCCCTCCCTTTCTACTGCCTTTAAAATGCACCTACCTGGTAGAATATTAAGGTCTAATAACCAAAATCTTCTAGAAGTGTACAAACCAACTCGCCCCCCCAGGCAAAAATCTTCTATCCTATTGTCTGGCTTGCCTCTGGAACTCCCTGCCACCATCCATTCGTATCAGCTCTAACCGTTTTACTTTTAAAAAATCTCTTCATTCTCATCTAGTATCCCTCTGGGAATGCTCTTGCTCCCATCCCACATAACTAGCACTGGCATTTCCCATCTTCCTTACTTCCCCTGATTACACCAGCATTTCTCTGTTTCATTACTCCTAACTCATCCATTCTTATTATTATGATATCTGCATGAATATTATTATGATATTTGCATGACTATATGATGCTGCTCATTTAAGTGTTTGAATCCTAGGACAAAATGACTTCAAAATATTTACTTGGACTATTCCTTTTTTAGTTTGTATCATCTGTTAGTTTCAATCACTACTTTGTATTAGTTTGTAACTTTTGTGTATTATTTGTTATTGTTTGCCTGAATTGTTTTTTAAATTGTATAATTATCTTTCATATTTTTTACATTTGTATAATTATCATTCATAACCTACTGTAATCTTGATTGTTTGGAGCTTTTCTCCCCAGGACTCCATTGAAAACGGGTTCATTCTGGCCCAATGGACTATCCTGATAAACCAACTGCAATAAATAAATAAACAAATAAATAAATAAGTCACCACCTGGTGAGCAGGGAAGGCGCTACATAAACTGCAAGGGATACCCCTCCATCAACTGTCAGGTCATGTGCAATGACCAGGACATTATCATGAATGTGTGTGCTGACAGCCCTGGAAGCTATCACGACTCCCACATCTGGCATGCCTCACAGCTTTATCGGTTATTTGCCAGGAGGGACATCCCAAATGGCCACCTGGTGGGGAATGCTGGCTATGCACTGGAACCATGGATGATGACTCCCATCAGAAATGAACACACACCCATGCAGGAACGCCATAATGAGGCACACGCACAAACCAGAATCATTATAGAACGTGTGTTTGGGCTGCTGAAATCAAGGTTCTGTTGCTTGAACATATCTGGTAAAGCCTTGCAGTACTCTTCAGACATGTGTGCCCACATCTTCATAGTGGGTGCCATGCTGCACAATATGGTCCTGTGGAAACAGCTGCAGCAGGGACAGAATGGTGAAGGCCCTCACAGCCCACCACTATTGGCAAGGGCCCCACAGGTCAAAAGCACTCAGACCACGAACATCCTATGCCAGCCCCAGTAGGCAGACAGAGGTGTGCCCAGTATGCCCATGCCTTGGCAAAGGGAGAATGTATATCACACACACTGACAGTGCAGGCACCTAGGGACTGACACCCTTCTCCACCTGCACACACATTAAAAATGGATGGCACACACAAGACTACCTATAAATTGTCATGTATAGGCAGTCTACTGTGTGCATCCAACATAGGCAGCCCTCAACTATTGCACACACAACAGCCAGTGACACAAGGTAAGTCAACATCTGAACAGTAAACTAAGCTATCAGCATATGCAGATACTGTATGTATAGATTCATAGGTAGGTACTTGGCCAACTGCCAGAGGCCATTCATAAGGCCAGCCAAAATGTGTCAGCATTTGCCACTCAATTGAATCATTAACCATCCCTCTGTGGAGCAGAGCCAATGATGGGCTCTCTGGGGTGCATCTACTGTTCCCCATCCACCCTTCAAGGTTTCTCTTGCAGAGTGTTAGTGAGGGGCTCTGTAAAATGTAGTTAGGGATGTTATTCCAAAGTATGGGGAGTATCTGTGACAGGAAGCTGTCCCTCCAGCATCTTCTGGTTATTGTTGTGGCAATGTCAGCTCACTACAGTGTGTGGCTCACTGTGACATGGATATCCATAGGTGGAGCATATGCATCAAGCCAGAGTTTGACATGGCTGTGTTGGTCAGCGGAGATCAACTCTGGGTAAACGAGATGACACTGAGTAAAGCAGGAGTGTATTCAGTCCGGCTGCATAGGCCATATGTTGGAGGCCAGTATTTCCCTTGGTGAGGTACATTCGTGGACCCCCCAGCTGTTGGACGTGTCCTCTGAGGTACATCCCACATGGATTATTATACCCTATGATGGGACTGATGAGTGATGAGTAAAGGGGCACTATAACCCCAGTATGTCTAGATGGGAATCCTTTAGTAGTCAGATAGCCTACATAGAAGGATGTCTTAACTACTCTGGAGACATGATTGTCACAGGGGAGATCACTATCTACCTTATTCCCCAGATACCCCATTACCTCATCTGTATTAAAGTGGCTGCCGCTCATGTGTTAATATGTGGGTGCCAGTTCCACAATGGAATGACCATGCAGTTAGTGGCACTTGACTGGAGGCTGTGTCAGTGGCACCCTGTGACGTTGTCTGTGAGGCCCCCTGAGGGATGTCCATGTCAGCTGGACTATCAGTCATGGCTCCCAGTTTGCAGTCATTGCCAGACATGTTCTGCCGTTGTCCACCTGTGTTTACCTGTACATCTGAGATGTATATGCCAAACATTAGGGCTCCTAGGACTCAGTCCTGTGGGACACCAGTCGTGACTGTTCAAGAGTTGGACCTGGAGACCGTTAGTTGTACCATGTGGGTTGTGTGTGTGAGCCTGTTGGCAACCCAACCTGTGATGTATGGGTGAATGTACAGGCTGGTGTGTTTATCAATAATACCTGAGTATGGCATGGTGTCAAAACCTTGGTGAGGTCCAGTTAGTATGTGTGAACCACTTCCCCTGTCATCTAATGTCTTGGTGACTGTATGTAAGACGTAAAACAGGTTTAGTAGGCATGAACTGCAGTCAACCAAGCTGACCTGGGTTGGGTCATGTGTCCGAAGGTTACCAATGTTATTGTTAATAAGTTCCATGAGGATGCAAACCATACCATTGCAGACCAGGTTAGTCAAGCTTACGGGGTGGTAGTTACCATGGCCAGTTGTGATTTCCCCATGATGGAGTGGAATAACCATTACCATGCACCATTGTATGGGCATGCAGTCTGTGGATAGGCTGAGGTAGGAATGCATAATTAGGTGGGGGGCAGGTTGTCATGTACAGTTTGCAAGATGCAGTCTGGGTCAACATCTGCCTCAATTGACGCTGTGTTCTGCTGTTAGAGAGGGCCATTTACACCTGTGTGTCTCTGATGGTTGGGATACTGCACCTTACGGGTAGTGTTGTGGGCTCATTAGGGGTGAAGTATGCACCACTTGTATCTGCAAGGATGTTGGCGATATCAGTAGGGACAACATATTTTGCACTATATTTCACTGGCACAGTGCAAATCTGTGTGTCACCACGTAGATCCTTGACATAGCCAAAGAAGGCTTTGTGTTTAACTTTCAAATCCTTGCGTATTCTCCTGCTGAAGTTTGCCTTGGATGATGTCATGAGGGACCTACGTATCATACTAATAGTGGTCACAGATATCAGCCCTTTGTGGGATTTGCTGTGTATCTGGAACACTGTCCTATGTCTGTAGTATAGCCTATGTATTGCAGAGGACCACCAGACTGGTGTCCTTGTCTAGGAGGAGTGAGACTTGGTTTACCAGCGATGGCACCAACCATACATCCATGTAGGTGCTTATAGACTGCATTTGTAAATCTGTCTGTATCTGGAGCAGTGTTTCCCCTTAGCAAGGGGGCTGTGAAACCCCACACCCCTGTCACTGGTAGTGTAAATTTAGCTGTAGGAAAGGTATACACTGTGGTATCTGTGGGTGGGGGGAGATGCTAGGGTGTGGAAACAGTGAATAGTTCTTGGTCAGATCTAACCAGTGACCGGTAAACCTCACCTGTGGTGCACCTGTTGCCCATGTTGGTGATGACCACATCTAGTAGCTTCCACCTCACGTTAGGGAGTTTACCACCTGATAAAGGGCATATGAGGTGATATATTCCAGGAAGCTCTGGTCCCAGAAGTGAGTACCGAAATACATTTCCCAGTTAATGGCATAGTAGTTGACATCGGCCAATGCCAGGGTGTGTGTTAGGACTCTTGTGTTCTCCACTGTCTCTAGGTAGGTGGACTGGAGGTCTTGGGTCATGGAGGGTGATCCATAGCAGGCCACATTCAACATTGCTGTTGTGGCTGATGTTAGCTGCACATGAATGATCACAGAGGTATCATGCTGCCCTACTAACCTGGAGGTGTAGGTATCCCTGATGAATATGGATACAGCCCCTCCAGGTCTGTCAGTCCATGTTCCGTGGCTGAAATGTGTGGCATGGATTGTAGTCTGGTAGTGCTGGTGTGCTCTCAGGAGCCTTAAAACAGACTGCAGTTAATGCACAGATGTTGATGTTGTCCATCCTGAGGAGTGCTGTGAGTGCATGCATGTCATGATCTCAACCCCTGGTGTTGAGTAGCATAAACCACATTGAATCTGCTATTGTGCTGTTTACAGAGCTGGTATTCACCTTTGGGACTCTCCTAAATAAAGCACCATGGGGGCGCCAATAGCCTTGGCCAGTATTCCAAAGTGTAAGGCAGACACATGGGCCAGTATGGTATCATTGCATGCTTGTACCCCATCTGTGCTTGATTTTCATCTCCCCTGTAGGTAACCTAGTGATAAGTAATAGAAAGCCTTAACCTTATACAAGTCTTCTAGCTTCCAAGATAGGCATTTGGAGTGACTAAGTATCAGTGTTCTGTATGTTCGTGCTGTAATCAACTGTTTCCTGACTACATGGTGAGTTCACACTGTATATTGTGATCTGAAGTTCTGTTTACTCGCATATTATGACTGTGATAGCCTACACATTAGAGGTGCACAGATAGCCTACTATCTATCTGCCCAAGGGCAATTAGAAGCATAGCAACAGTGTGTTGGCCTTCCCCACACCATTGATGAAGTAACTGAGCCCCTCTATCAAGCATAGCCAATGAAGCAATTCCAGGCAGAGTTGCAGGAAGCTGTTGAAGACTGGGGTTGTGGAAGGTGATAGGGGCACTTAGTGATCTAAAGAGGGCATGTTAATGTGGCAACTCAACACCATTCAATTCCATCAACAGGTCTTGCAGCTATCAAACTAGACAGGTTCCCCCATCCCCTGGCTGTATGGTTCTGGGACAAATGATCACAGGGGTGTATAGTCTGTTACTCATTCACACAACAAGATTTCCCTTGAAGTGTGTCAGTGAGGGGCTATGCCTAATGTAGTTAGTAATGTAATGTATTGTCTCACAGTACTTTTGTTATATGTTGTTATGTCATGAGTATGTGAAACTCAGTGAGTTAGGGGGTTACTGCCCTTTGCTTAGCCAAGCTTACACATAGAAATCATCTAAATAGGAAATAGGCGGAAGCAGCGTTAATGTCAACAGTGTAATGATTACAGCATCTGCATAGTATCTGTGCATTCGAGGTTACAATCCCGATAAAGGCAGGGATGTTTATCATGTGCAAAAGATAGCAGTTATAGGTAGTAATTGTCTGTATAATAAACATTCAAATCACCCATATAAACTCATGTGTGCAGGAGAGTACAGTCAACAGAGAATGTAATGTCAGGACAGCACATAGTGAGATGTTACATCACTGACAGGTATATATCCGGAGTAGTTAGCGGATGTGGCCATGTTTGCGCACACAGGTTATACGTCACAACGTTTGTTTAACGGTGTTTAACCGCTGCTATAATGTCACACAAACACTATTAAACATGCTTACAACTGCATAAAGGAGCCTTACTCTGCAGTAAAAAACATTCGTAAAGCATCACAGGTGTCGAACCCTGGACCATGCATACTATAGTCATGGGACATACCACTGAGCTATCCGAGGTGTACACATGTTTCATGGTCCTGAAACTAGACCTTATACCATATGCATTTCACTGTAATGATCACAAATGGGACAGTGGCCTTGTGAACATATGTACAGTACATTGTAATGTACTGTAGTTTGTGAACCAACACATTCCAGTCTACATATGTATTACTGTTACAAATATATGTATATATATATATATATATATATATATATATATATATATATATATATATACACATATATATCTATATATATGTCAGTGATGCCTGCATACACATATATATGTATATATATATATATATATATATATATCTATATATATATATATATATATACATACATATAGATATATATATATATATATATATATATATATATATATATATATATATATATTTATATATATATATATATATATATATATATATATACATATATATATATATATATATATTATACAGTTACAGCAACAGCCATATATATATATAAGCATCTATGAACACACTTTGTGACACAGAAGCACTCCAAAGGAATTGGAGTGTACACAAAACACATGCAGCTCTGGTATCATAACAATTAATATTAACCTAAGTCACCATAGAAGCGGTGGTTGTTATGTATGTGAAGATTGGGGTGGGGGGGGGAATGATGGGTAATGCAATCATGCATGAAGGAGGGCCTGGGTTGGATGTCCAATAAGTGAACTGGAGGGGCATACATGGCGTACGGGGACAATATAAAAAGGACACAAAGCAAGAACCATACTCATTCATAATACATCCTGTCATGTCACATTGCAACACCTACTTTCACAAACATATGAACATTAACATGTATCAGACATATGTACACCAACTGATTGTCACATATGTTGTCAGTAGTGAGGAATGTCTGTAGTACAATATATATTCAAAACACCATCACATTCATGCATATCTCAGATGCCATAGCGGTAAGGTCAGTAAGGGCTGTTAGGTTATTTTGAGGGCCAGAATAAGGGCTTTTGGATGCAAGTGGATTAAAGCACTCTTAAGCAGTTGTAAGCATTTTTCCATGTGTTTGCGAGATGGAAAGCAGCGCTGCTATATGGTAAACGGAGAAGCACTTCACACGTTTGACCTTTGCTTAATGTCGCTCAGACCACAGGCAAACCTGCTCACAACTGTGTACATGTGCGTTATTCACACTTTCACTACAAGTGCCTACTCTGAGAGGTAAAATAATAACACCTTCCAGCAGTAGAACCCGCAACCATGTACTCCATCTTCTGATTAATCTAACACTAAGCTACCTGGGATGTACCTACACAGTTGTGTATGTCGACAGGCAAAAACACAAAAGGGAAGAATGTGTTGAACTAGGACAACCTGCCACATACCCAATTATAGGCATACGCTCATATATAGATATATATATATATATATATATATATATATATATATATATATATATATATATCTATATATATCTATCTATATATATATATATATATATATATATATATATATATATATATAGAGAGAGATACATAGTGACATGTCGATATATACAGGTCTACATATAGATAGGTTAGAAACTTCTACACATCTATGGCGGTACAGATAAACATATGCAATAATGCATATATCTATATACATATATATATATATATATATATATATATATATATATATATATATATATATATATAGATATATATATATATATATATATATATATATATATATATATATATATATATATATATATATATATATATATATATATATATATATATATATATATATATATATATATATATATATATATATATATATATATATATGTACACGTACATACATGTCTGTAGACAGCATCCGGAGTGGTCATATCTGAGTATAATATGGACCATAGCAATCACACATTCCCCCCCCCTCAAACAATATGAACATAACATAGGAAGAGTATATGCCAATATGCTATTACAAATATGTTCTATGGACACACTCACCAACACAACTGCATTGACTGCAAATATCCATGAGAAGTACACAGACAGCTTTCATTTTGCAAATCTTTATTACATTCCGATGTATTGCCAAAAGGATTCAAGGACTAACAGTACCTGCATGCTATACAGGAAGCATTTAATAGTGCCTTAATGAATCAGTCTGCATTTACCATAGTATTAGTCCACTTAGACATAGGTGGTCACATAGGGAAAGAACACCCACACACATAAATATGTTGTATAAAAGGGATTCCTACACACCTGCATGTGCTATCTACACCCACCAACATCTACCCCACAACCGAAATAATTATATCAATACATGCTGTCGTACCATAACCAATTATGCAACTGCTGTACATCATCTGCTGAAACCTTAATATACCTGGACACAGACACACTAACATGGCCCTATGTGAAATAGTTGCCGTTATACAATTGAGCAGCTGCTGATGTAACAGGGTTTGTTTGAACTAATCCCATTTCAGAGGGTTGAAAGGTCTGTACACCAGGAAGTTTTACTGAGTACTGATTATAAACACAGTATGATACACAGTAACACCAAACTAAATATGTCTGGTAAGCACACTGTAAACCCCCTAACATTATATGCATAGCTATGCAGCCTTGAGCTGGTTAAACAACCTGGCCAGAGTGACACATATGCAGAAGTAATAGGTACAGACAAAACCTGCACAAGTAGCAATGTTCAGAAATATAACAGCAGTAGTCACATTTAGACCAACTCCTCTAGGCATTACACACAATATATTACTGTTCGACTCAATACAGCTGTTGCAATGGATTCCAAAAAAAAACTCCGCACTGTCTTCCTCACAAGTAAGGCGAAGGGACAATGCCCAAGTGGAGTACTCAGTTATACTCCACTGTAGCCATGGTATTGGCTAAGGCAGTAGCAGCGCAGCTGATGTGCATGTAATCAACTACTTAAGAACACCAATTGGCCATTGGGATAGCACATGTTACTGATCTGTAACTATAAAAGGTTGCCTTGTCACACATTTAAACCATCTGTATCTACCTGTAGGACAGTACAAAACACGGAAAGATGAACCAAAAACGAGTAGTACACTAGTTAATAACACCACTGATTTCTAAGACGGTATGTTTAATGTAGTATGTCTGTGTATGTAGTATCTGTATTGTAAGAATTACAGTGTAATCAATGCATATAGTGGAAATAGCTATCTTGTAGTGATGTATTGTTGAGCAGTAGTAATGCTTGTAGTATTCTATGTGTGTACTGCTGTAGGTCATACGGCACACTCCACATACACAACAAGGGATGCTATGGGCTTGGAACCCACCATTTCACTTCCAGCCACTGTCAGTGTCAGGATTGGTGCAACAAGTATGTGGTATAACAGGGGATAGTATAGGTTATTATATTGTAACAGTCGACATATATATGGGTGTATAAGTGAGATGAGCATGTTAAAGGTGGGCTTACCATGCAAATATGGCATGCAGTGTGTGATATTGTGCCATTAACTGTGTAACGTACAGTTGTCTAGGCAGATCTGTATTCTATTCTACATAGCAGTTCTGTTATGTTATTCAAACAGTAGTTATATCTATTGGCAATTACAATACTCAATGACAGGATAAATAGCATTAGTATTCATCAGGTTAGCAGCATGATAGCAGAGATAATTGGAAGCGCCAGGTAACTATCCATGCAGATAACACATGTAGTATCCACCTCTCTACTATCGTTTACAAACAATAACAGCTGTGCATGTGTACATGTTATGCAAATGTGTAGTGACCCTTGTTATAGGGCTGGGCCAAATGGCTATGTGCTCACCTACATAGAGTGGATATTGAGAGTACAGACACACTGGTTGAACTACCAGTTTTGTGTAGCCCAACCTAACAGCTGCTTGCACATACTGTATGTAAGGTAGTGCACAGTACTGGTAATGAAACAGGATGCACATCATCTTTAACTCCAGTGTAACATCTGCAGTAGGAGTGTAAGATGTAGGAGACAGCTGCCCATGTGTAACAGCCGCATCATAGGTGATGGCTCACATTATCTGATTATTTCCTGATCATGTTGATAGTGGCATCAGAGCCTATTGATACATGACTGTGTTTGGGGAGTGGGTGTCTGTGCCCAACAGAGCTCATGGTCCTAGTAGATATGTGAGTATATATCCAGAGAAGGAAACAGACCTGTAGACACATGCATCATCTGTAATCAACTAACAGGATGTGATGTATTCCTCAGAGGAGATTTGCTGCCAAGGGTAGCTACACTATTTCCGTAATAGCCAGTATTGTCACGTCCATAACACAAATAATTACATGTGAGCATCACTGTCTAAAACATCTTTATAAGCAATACATAAACTAAATACAGTACCTGGTACTTGTAGCACTGAATGCTCATACATGCATGTCCACTAGTCAGCTACTGGTGTTTACTAATGTCAGCTTTGTGTATGTGGCCATCCTGGGGGAATGTAATCTCTATGCCATGACCAATGCTAGACCCACCTAACAACACACCCTACACATTGTCTGGGATGCAGCTACAGGGGTAAGCTGGAGAGCAGCCCAGTCTACAGCCATGACTAGACTGGACAGTAATGAGGTGTAGGTTAACACATGCAGCTTATCAACACAACCAACACATACCCTTACCAGAACACAGTAAGGACACCCACACACACACACACACTACCGGAAATCACACATATTCACAGACGCTTCTAAGTATCTGGCCAGACAAGTGACATCCCAAGCTGGAAGAGACAGACAACGAAATACACAAACTGTATGACATGGTTTGCATAATTGTGCCACACCTCAGAACACGTGGCTGGAAACATGCCCAACAGTCCTCATTTGTGAATGCAAACTCTAGCACTATGTTACACACCAACTTATACGAGGGCATACATACTGTCAGCTGCCTGTCTGACATGATTAGCCACATACTCATACACTCAGACCACCTATTGATCTATACACATGGCTCTGGCATATTCCATGTTGTGGTGCAGGACCTGTGATGCAGTAGCCTGGACAGCATGGAAACACATGTAGGAACTGTCAGTTCTTGTAGGCCATGCAGGTATTGCCCAAGGCCTGGGAAGCATTCTGCCACTGGCCAGAATGATACTGCAGTACAGGGACAAAAGGATTGTATTCCACAATTGTGTAGTGTAGTGTAGTGGTGAATGCCACAGGGTATACAGTATCTGTCATCCTGGGATAATATGGTTGACAGACCATGATGCTTTCCCAGACAAGGCCTGCTTCTGTCACCCCTGGGGATCTGGATACAGCCTAGGGCTCATGCTTCCCCTATAGTGCCTTCATCATGCACAGTTCAGGTGAAGGTCCACTGCTGTTACAGGGACAGCCAAGAAATAAACTGTGGGTCTCGCTACACAATGATACATGTCAGAAACACTATACGGACACACATATGTCAATCCCTAACATGGAGAACATATCTGTGCAGTGGCTGAGAAATGATTCAATGCTCCGGAGAGCACATCTGCATGACCATGTTATAACACATACCTCACTTCTTGCCCATTATCCTTTATTGGAACACATGGGCCACAGGTGTGTCCCTATTCCTGAAGGATATGTACACCCCCACACTAGTTGCACTTGCATAACTTCAGATGCATTATGCTGAGCAACTACCTTTGTGCCAAAGTGGAATTCAAACTGCACCTTGCGATAGATCACCCACCATGCCGCAGATTTCCCAACTGTCATAATGTGCTGTAATGGGGAATATTAGGTCTGAGACAGAAAACCATAAGAATGGCTACTCTGAACTATTTCATTTTCCATTATAAACTGTGAAGACTCCTCATGTACCAACACCTGCGCTCAATGCATGTTGAATTCCATCAACCCCAATGACCTGGATCACAGTAGACACACAAACAGGGATAACAGTATGCTACCCACAGTCAGTCTCCAATGCCAATGTTATTTTTCCTAAGAGCAAAGTGGTGACTGTCATGGCACCCATGCAGATGGACAATGCATGTGCAAATGCTGAATCCTACACAAATGAACCTTAAGCAGTCACATACATGCAGTGATTGTGCCATTGAAACAGAACCAAGATTCAATCAAACACAAACAAGAAGGCAAACTGGTGGTACCATGCTTTAAACTGTACCACAGAAGGTAGTAACTGTTGCAAGAGAGAACACACATGAGTGTAGGTGATCCCTGGTCAGCCTCAGTAAGATGCAGATACACCATATAAAACCACACAAAGCTACTGTGAAACTACACTACACTACACTACACTTGCTCACTAAAGCAATTATATAAGTCAGCACTAAAAATTAAAAGCACTACACCCTCACTCCCCACTGGCCCTTGTTTTCAATTAAGGATTTCCCAATATTATTCTAGCATGTCCAAAGGTCAGTTGTCAATCTCCTCTCCGGTCCAGCTGGTGAATCTGGGAATCTTGAGGCAATGTTATAACTGCCTCATGTACACAGACAACCCACTCCTCCTCCCACATAACACAAATACTTGCGAGAGATGCAGCTATTTAGCCAAACTGGAGGCTGAGCTCTCTCAACTCAGGACTGGCAAGACCAGACAGGAGGAGAAGGCAACTACACACACCACAAAACCAGCCTCACATAATGCTACCACTCCACTGAATCAAACACATAAACACACAAAGACATACTCGGAGGCTCTGAGTAAAAATTTACCTAAACAGCAGAGGCCTCCAAAGCAGACACCCAAACAACTGCTACCTCAAGACACCCCACAAGCAACACATAAACCACAAAAGCAGTGTGCAAAGCAGTCACAGCCCTTAAGGCCAAATACAACACCAAACATACTTATCATAGGTGACTCCATAGTCAGACACACTGACGTCCCACTCACCAGGCTGAACAAGGAGCAACATGTATATATATTATTAGTAATAATATTTATATTCATGTATATATTATCAGAAGTATTTATGAAATGAATGTTATTTATTCTCTAGTTAACATGTTGTATAGTTGTGCTTAAGAAATGTCAAATTTGTTTGCTTCAAGCAGTAATGAAATGTTTGTAACTATTTAATTGGGGGATGGTGCATCAATTATTCAATTAAAAGATTTGTATAAAAATGGGTGGAGCATTAAGTAAAATGTATTCCAGGAGAAGGCGAAGGCCGAGGTACCAGAATTAAAAAAATTTTCAATTGCAGCAGTCGGTGTTCTCCATTCTGTATTTTGTATGCATTACTGGTGAAGGAGTGGAGGAATCGTGTATATTTTTTGAACAAGGAGAGGGTCACAGTAAGCTGCCTATCGGGCGCTAGAATCCGCCACATAACACAAGCACTCGGGTCACTCCACGGCAAGTACAAATATGACACAGTCATTGTCCATGCTGGTGTGAACGACCTGAGACGTACCTCCCTGGACTACATGAAAAGAGACATAGAGGAGCTCTCTGATTATGTAGCCCAGGCAGGTATGACCCTAACCCTGAGCAGTATCCATCCTTCACCAAGAATGATGCCACAATATAGAGACAAGATGATCAGCTTTAACAATTGGCTTAATGTCTGATGTCATTCAAAGGGGATGCAGTGTCTGTCTGCCTGGGATGACATGCTTGACAAGCCACGCTGTCAAGGGGCGGCTTGCACCTGTCACCCTGGGATTCGGATATTGGCTAAGGCTCTTGCCACCCCATAGTGCCTTTTTAGGCAAGGCTCAAATTCTAAACCTACCACCCTAGAAAACAAAAATGGGAAGAAACTGAGGGTAATGCTGCACAATACCAGAAGTCTAAATCTCAAAATGCACGCACTCGAGGCCCTTCTCAGTATGGAGAACATCGATGTCTGTGCTGTAACTGAAACCTGGTTCAAGGCTCCTGAGAGCACCCGGCACTATTAGGTTTTACTTCATATCATGTGTTCCGCCCCAAAACCCGGACCACACCACAAAAGGAGGGTGTATCCATATTCATAAAGGATACCCACACCTCCAGGTTGGTGGCAACACAAAGCTTTGGAAACCATCCAGGTGCAACTAACCATAGGCAAAACTGCTCTACAAATTGTAGCATGCTACAGGCCACCCTCTCAAACTCAGGAATCCCACACAGCCTTCCTGAAGACACTGGAGGGTATAAATGTATCTCAAACACCATCATATTGGGTGACTTCAACTACCCGAATATAGACTGGGAACATTACTCAAGCCCTAACTTTCTAGCCCAACGGTTCCTGGAGTTCATACATTCAAATGCCATGGAACAGCTAGTCACTGTTCCCACGAGAGAAAATATACTAGATCTCATTGTCACAAACATGGGGACAAAATGCTCCACACCGGAAGTATATCCCTCATTGGTGAGATCTGATCATAAACTAATCTCACTGGAAATCCACATCCCACCCCCACCCCAAACAAAACAGACCATAGTGAAGAACTTCTCTAAAGCAAACTTCACACTACTCAAGACTGGTGTGGTATCCTTCAAGGCCCCTGAGCCAGTGGAAACCACAACCCAAGCTGGAAGCCCTTACAAATGCCTTCTATGAACACCTCCAGGACTGCATGGATCAGGCAATCCCAAATAAAACCAAGACTCTTTCCACAAAGGGCAAATGTCCAGTCTGGTGGACCCCAGCCATTAACAAACTTTACAATAAGAGGAGAAAGCTATTACATGATAGAACAAAATCCATAAAAGGGAAGTCACCCTGATCATTATTAGTAAAAAAATACGAGCACTCATGAAATCAACTAAGGCCAATTTTGAGAGAAAAATTGCCATGGATTAAAAGGACAATCATAAGGCCTTTTTCAGCTATGTTAGGAACCTGGGTTGGAAACTCCCAGATATGCTCAGAATTAGTCCAAAATGATACAAAAATCACTGAACCCACAGACATTGCCAACATACTGGCAGACAGGTTCAGTGCAAACTTCACCCCCCTCTCCCCCCCAAAGGAGAGATAACTATCCCAGCCGAGTGTAGCCTCCTGGACATCTCAAATGCGCAGGTGAAAGCTGCTCTCTCTAAAGCTAAAAACACAGCATCAATGGGACCGGATGGTGTCCCCAGCTGTGTGCTACACGAGCTAAATGAGGAATTAAACCCGCACATAAGGCAGCTGTTTAATCTCAGCCTTACCACAGGATACGTGCCCAAGGAGTGGCGTACGGCAACTGTGGTCCCACTCCACAAAGGCAGCGCCTCCACGGACCCTGATAATTACCGCCCCATAAGCTTAACAAGTCTAGTCTGCAAAGCTATGGAGAGGATCATAATGGAGCTCATAAACAAAGATATAGGGACTTGCAGACATTGGACCCGACCCAGTTTGGCTTTGTCAAGGGAAGATCATGCCTTTTGAACTTGGTCGACTTCTTCGAAACAGTCACCAAGGCCATTGATGAGGGAAAGGCAGTCCATACAGCCTACCTTGACCTTGCAAAGGCTTTCGACACAATGCCCCACTCGGGTATTGTAGAAAAATCTACCAGCTTAAATGTAAACCCATATGTCACAAGATTGGTTGCAAACTGGCTTAAGGACAGAACCCACAGGGTTAAAGTTGCTGGCTGTATGTCAGACTCCAAGCCGGTCACAAGTGGTGTCCCACAGGGCTCGGTCCTTGGCCCCTATTGTTTGGCATCTACTTCTCAGAAGTACAGGCCAACATGGGAGGACTTTGGCTGACAAAGTTTGCAGATGACTGCAAACTGGGTGCCATAGTGGAAAGTGCATCGGACACGGATATCCTTCAGAAGGGACTCATGGAAACAGATAGCTGGTGCCAGAGCCATGGCCTGAAGTTAAACGCCAAAAATGTATAGTCATATCCTTGGGAAAAACAAGGTAACCCCAAGCTACCATATAGGTGGCAATCCACTAAGCACAGAAGAGGTTATCAGGGACCTGGGGACCCAGGTTGACAGTGGCCTTTCTTTTGACACTCACGTTGCTAAAGTGGTTAGAAAGACCTTCTACATTGCCCACCTGATCATGAAGGGATTCACATCCAGATCTAGTGAGGTCATTGTTCCCCTGTACTCTTCACTTATCAGACCAATGATCGAGTACAATGCCCCATTCGGGATGTATCTCACCCGACATCTGCAGCAATTGGAGAGACCCCAAAAGTTCCTCACCAAAAGGATAAAGGGACTCCAAAATCTGTCATATGCTGCCAGATTGAAGAAACTCAAGCTCTATTCAGTCGCATACCGTCTGCTCAGAGGTGACATGTGCCTGACATACAAGGCCATGTCCAACCTGGAATTAATGGACATGCTCCACCTCACAAAATCCAAATCCACCAAAACCACTAGAGCAAGCGACTTAAACCTTAGCACGGATATAAATAGGACTTGCTGGAGGGATAGATTTATCACTCAGAGACTCCCTATGCTGTGGAATAAAATCCCGGTCCATGTGAGGGAGAGCACCTCGCTGACTCTGTTCAAGAGAAATCTAGACCTGTGGATGGGAGATCGTAGGTTTACCCCTGGAATCTTCTCTGTGTCACTGCTGGACAGAGGCACAACAAACTAATGGGCACAGTATTTTTTCATATAAGGGGTGGCGTAAGCCACAAAAATTTGGACTAGGCTTATAAATGCCTTAGGGCAGATAGCCTAGTATAAACCTATGAACCTATGAACCTATGAACTAATCAGTCACATATTATGAGGCCAAGCACAGAGCATTCTATAGCTGTGTCATTAATCATAACGGCAACAACAAGACCTGCCGTGCTGCACAGCACTATGGCATGGGAGGTACTGCACCTACAGAAATAGCACCTGTTCATCCAGATAGGGTCTTAGAGAACCTAAACCCACTCCCACCTCCCTCACCCCAACAGGTACACTTAGTAATATATCCATGTACACTACAGGGCCCCTGTAATAACAACTATGCAGGTACAAGCTGCACTCTCTAAAGCCATACATACAACTTTCATGAGACCTGCCAACATCCCAGGGTGTATCCTACACAAATTTAAGAACAATCAGCTATCCACATACACATCATGTTCAATCATAGCTCCATGTCAGGCTGTGTACACACCGAATGGTGCACAGCAACAGTTATCCCACCCCACAAAGGGGGAGACACCATTGATAATGGGAAATAGTGCACAACTACCCTGCTGAGTCTGGTCTCTAAGGCCATGAACCATTATCAACATATTTGATGTACTCAGTACAGATGTAGATGACAGTAGGGTTGATTCACACTGCATATCATGACCTTGCCAGGTCATAGGACACCATCACCCATACTGTGTTCCAGCTACACTCAGTAAACTAGGTGTATATTCATATGTCAAAGGAGAGGTTGGCTACTGGACTGCTGGCAGAACCAACACTACAGAAGATGTCTGACTAATACACACACATCAAACCAGTGCCAGCCACAGTAATACAGGGTTCATTCCTGGTACTCCCCCCACTTTGTTATCTATACCACAGAGACTAATACAGAAGGCATCAGCCTATTGATGTTTGCAAATGACTATGAACTAGGAGCAATAGCTGCCTCAATGTGTGCTCCATTCAACATACAGAAGGGCCTTTGTGTGTCAGATGTGTGGTGTGTGATGTATGGCCACAATCTGACAGCTAAGTATTGTATTGTCATCCTCTATGTTAAAAACCCTGTACCCATGAACTACCACCTTGGCAGCTGTCAACATAATGGCAACTGTGTGTGTATCGGATGCAGCTGGACAGTAGTCTTTCCTTTGATAGTTACTTCACCACACAAGTCAGGTAGTCGTATGTGGCACCCCTAATCATGACAGGGTGCCAACCAGGAATATAGAGATAATTGCTCAGCCATACTCAACACTCATGCAACTCATAATAGATTACATATTTCCTTTAAGGGTTTTTGCCCATGTGTAGATGGCCTACACTGCCCTTCCCAATCCCTAGCTGCACTATATAGCATGCAGCCTACCCTGAATAAAGCCATGTCCAACCCAGAGGTGTTGGATATGCTACACTTAACACATCCTGATCCCAAATAAACACATACTTCATGGACATCCACCTTTCTAGTACAAGGATCACAACATGCCTGACAGATCTCTATCCCATACACTTAACATTCTCTTGCCATACTATGCATCCCTGTCCAGTGAAGCTACACATCACCCCTCTCTATGACATGGTGTGATGACCACATGCCAAATATATCAGTAACCCTGTGGATCAGTTCTGTGGCACTGCTTGAACTGGCCACTGAACTGTACCTGTCTGTTGCCTACAGCTATGTAATCTGTCTGCCTAGGCTCATAATTGGCCCAGGGCATATAGCCTACTAGATCACTATGACCATGCATGCTATAGTTGCTATCCAACCCTGTAAATACCATCAGGCAAGCTATTGTCCCATGTGTTACACATGTGCAACACAGGCAATACATGGCAGGATGCTACACAGCTGTACAGCGCCATGTAGATGTATATGGCAAAACACATACATGCTTGCAAGTCTTCAGGGTCACAGGTCATGTCCCTAATGGCTATGTATGACTACATATGTGACATATACACAGCATTAAGGTTGATTGCATTAATGTGAACACATCCAGGCATGTGTTGATAGGTAAAGGCACCAGTACAGGCAAACAGACATGCCCACGTAAAGACAAAATCCACATGGAGTATGAGCAATGTCATCACATGACACACACATATATGGCAATAACATCACATCACCAGTAAATGTCAAATGTGTGTAACTTATACATGTCAGTAGTGTTAGTGTCATGTAGATTTGCAAATATTTATTTGTAATCTTAATAAATGTGATACACATGCATGTTCAGCTGTACTTCTGTACTTCTCTGTGAGTTACTGTGACCTGTCTCCATCATTATGTCTTCCAGGTATGCCATGTGGCAGGCTGCTAGCATACACCCGCTTGGAGGATGAGGTCCTCATCTCATAACTCCTCGACAACCATACAACACTCTTCAGCCATGTGCCACAGGATGCACAGCAGCAGGATGCCCTGTGGGAGGAACTCTGCAGGAGGGTAAATGATGCTGGTGGTCACAATTGCACCTGTCAGCAGGTGTGCCAACACTGCACTGACCTCATAAGATGGGCAAAACTGCATGCTAGTGCAATTGCCAGGGAACAGGGTGCAACAGGTGGGGGGGGCACTCACCCAGCCCCCACTCACATGTACCGAGGAGCTACTGGCCAAGCTGGGGACACCTGCAGACCTCCATCCACAAGCTTTAGCTGGTATTATGGAGGTTGGTGTCTCTCAACCACCTAGCCTGGAGCTGCCTGATATGTCAGTACTGCACATATAACACAACTATATTTCACATAGTTACATGTGTTACTGTACAATATGTAATGTAACATCATATGCAAGGCATGTATGCACACATGTGACATACTATAGTCAGCTACTGTATGTATGCACAGATGTGCATACTCCATTGTATAGTGTATTGTACTGGCTTATGTGCTAACATGGACATTGAACCCTGTAGCTATCACACAGGTGTGGGTAATGATCTTACTGCTATGACACTCCTGTTTAGGTACCTCTGGCATTTTGCAGTGACAGCAGCCTGTGTCATGTGAGATTGTTATTATTTACCAGGCTTGATAATGCACAGATCATATTAATTGCATTATATCTGCCATAACACATGTACACATGATGTATGGTGGTCCTGTTAATAGACACTGGTCAGACCTGCAATGTATCACAGTGGTTACTCATGTGAAACAATTAAAGGCTATATGGAATACCTACACTAAACCTTCCAAACTGTCATTGCCAGATATGTGGACAACTGTGAATACAATGGTGGAGGTGTGTTTCACTGTAGGGACAGGTACTACATATCAGCATTACACATGTTGGGGAATACAAACAGTACTGTACAGAGAGCATATGTGTGCACACACTCTAAATGTGTTGGAGCTGGTGTATGACCTGCCCACAGGATACACCCTTATGGATTATATCCTTGCTATGAATGTCACACAATGTCATGTGCTATCTGACATGTCCATGACATGTAGTGGGCTGACTGCAACAGTGTTCAACTATCCTGCAAAACATGATGTCTCACATCCCATACATACCACCCTTTTTCTGCATAACCCTGTCCTCAGTGGAGCATATGACATCTATGGGTGTATGTCATATGGGATAACACTGACATGTGAAATAAGATGACCATCACAACCATTGGACAGAACATGTGTACACATGGCCATGGAGGATGGCCAGAGACATGAATCAACACACACAGTAGAAGTGATGTACATGTGTGTACAGCCTGTTGTACATTGGTTCGACACAATACAACTATGGCTTCTGTGTAATGGTGATATTGCAGATGTGAAACACTAAACATCATACGGGCCTGTGTACAGCTTGTATAGCCATAACATGAAACCACCACATAACATGTCTTGAACATCTTGAATGTGTCACGACATGAAAGCATTCACCTATACAGTATCCAAATACATGTGTTGTACAATATGCACATACAACCACATCAGGCCACAGATACAGTACATTCTCCTTGCTGGTGTCAGACATCACTGTCATGCCTGCTCCTCATGTGTGTGAGGTACACAGATGACATGTGGGACATAGAATACTGCTAAGTTAACCATGTGTGGGCATAGTTGCCAGGCATCAGTAATATGGCTGCAGATATGCAGGGGTGTTATCCGTATACCCTTCTGTGACTTGTGTCACACATTCCACATTAGGGTTTAGTGTGTATACACCTCAGTTATGTGGGTCACATTCCACATTAGATATGTATTGTATGTGAACATAGTCTTGGCTATGAACTGTGTCAGTAACTCACACTGTATAGCAATTGTGATGCCACATGATGCCCTGCAATGGCTTTGCACATCAGCTCAATGTGCAGTATGTCACTGCATATTTGTAGGGCGGACAGACAACATTGCATCAGCTGAAGGTCCATGTTAGTATAACACATCCCTGCAATGGGACACCATTACCTTACTGTATATTTGAAAGTACACCATTGTGTTTCACATGTATACATGTCATTCAACACGTCAGCAGTAGACATGTCATACTACATGTGATTGGCAAGGTCATATGCCATACATCAGGCCAGTGTACTGTAAACCTGTGCTGGTCTGTGGCACCATTGCAAAGTAGAAACAGTCATGTCAAACGTGTGTGTTAGAGCCACATGCACAATGTCTGTAGACTCCACTCAAGGGTAGGCAGAATAACATTGAACAGACATGCACTGCTTTGGGGGACATATGCAAGCTAGGACTCATGCAAACATAGTATGCAGTCAACATACCCTTCTGCTCATGTCCTCACACATAGGGGCGGTGGCCAACACAAAGCATCAGTGGCAGATGTACAAATGTCAGCCATGGTCTGTTACCATGTGGTGTATGTTGCACACACCATGGCAGTGCAGTGCAATGGTGCAATGTGCATGCATTGTGTTGCAGGTATGGGGCATAGTCTACTAACACAAATAGTGCAATACAGGTATGTATGGAAACCACCACTATAATTGTGTAAGGTGCATGCCATCTGCTATAACACATGCATGCTGTTGTGTGCAACTCAGGGATGTATGATAAGGTGTGTTGCCCTCCTGCTGTCCACCTGATGTTAGTGTCCCCACAGACTCTAGCAGTGATGATGATAGTATGATTGAGGCACAGGCAGGGTTGTCAGGGGCTGTATCTGTGCCATTGGTTGCCATTCCACCTGTACCCCCCTCATCCTTGCACACAGTTCCCCTGCCTACACATACCCTATCACCACTTGGCATAGAGGAAGGACAGTTGGCAGGTGGTAGCATGGAACAGGGAAGTGTGGAGACTATGGAAGGTGTGCCTGCACACCATGATCTCAGTCAACTGGTGATGTCCCAAACAGGCATGTGCCCAGCACTGCTCATAGGAGGACCACTGGCAAACATGCCCCTGCGAGACAAAGCACATCAGCTGAAGTCACCAGACGCATGTTTCAGGCTGTAATGGAGGCACAGGCATGTGCTGAACAGCACAACAGAGAAGGTTTGAGGCTTCAGAGGGCTGCTGTCCATTAACTGACAACATCCAGGCACTTGCAAATGCTCACCATCATCTTGCAGTTGTCTTGGATTAACAATTGGATGACATGGTGGGAGTCCTTGACTGTGGCATGTCAATCCTTGAGTGTGGAATGTCTGTGCTGGAACATCTGGTGGGAGTGAGGCATCGGGTACATGGACCTAGGTCAGCTACATCACCTGTTGAAGGTCTATGCGAACATGCTACTGCACATGCCCACTCACATAGTGGCAGTAGCAGCAGTAGTGCAGCTGGTGCTATGCAGTCTACACCAGGACACAGCAGGCCATGTGCACCTGGTCTTGGACGGTCCCAACAGGGACATGATTCCAGTGGACATGTATCATCAGACAATACCCAATCTGGACCTCTGCCTGGTAGTGCCCATGCAACCCCTGGCAGACACAGGTCATGTGGCCATGGCCGGACACCGTGAACAGTGAAACCTGCCTTGTGCAGTCTGCAGCTGTCAGTAATACCTCTGTGTAGGCCAGCCACATGCCAGACACACACACACTGGAAACAAATGTAGGGCACCTCAACACACACACACATAACATCCACACACGTCCAATGTTATCACTGGCCTTAACACACACACATGATGTCATCCAATGGCACAGCCTAGGCCTCTGGCAAGCATTATCACCCTGTGCATATAATGATGTCTATGCCGCATCCCTGTCATCCACACCATCGGTGCAAGGACATGCTCATATGGTCTGATGCACATGGTGAACATACTAGGTAGATAATTGTAGATTAATATTGTTGAATAGTGTTGACAGGCAGCAGACATACCATGTATTACAGTTTTAGAATGCATTTTGTACATTTGACAGTATGTATCATGTGTAACAACACTAACAGCATGTTGATCTTGATGTTCTGCCTTCCTCTTTCAGGTGTAGTTGCATGTGTTGGGGGATATCGGTGTTTGCGGTTAGTGTCCCATATTTATATGTTGACTACTCACAGGTCTGTATGACAATACCTGCATGCACTTTGTAGCTTCCACATCACAGTTATAATCTCTGATGTTTCAATTATGTTTACTGTTCTAATGATCCAAGAGCATGATAGCTGTGTAGTAAGCTACTGTGTTCAGAGCCATCACATCCGTAGTGGGTGACATCACAGGTATAGTTACCTGGAGTGGAGAGGAGGTAAAAGAGTGGTATGGCAGATGACAAGGGTAAAGGCCAGTGGAAATAGTGGCTTCTCATTGGGAAGCAGTAATACCCACTGCCATGACAGCATGCAAACATAGACACACCCACACACTCAAAGATTCACAGACACAGTAACACACACTCTGAAACACACACACACACAGTTGCCAGTGTTCAGATGAGAACCCCTGCCTATGTGCATATCATCATTATAGTATTACGCAATTACAAGACACGCCACAGAGATTACACATGTACAGGTAGTCGGAATGGCCTAAGATCGAGGACATCGACAGGGATACTACAGTGCAGTGAGTGTATGTGGGGAGGGGGGATCATCAGTAGGCTATGTAACAGCAAGTCACACCACAGGGTGTACATGTTAACAGGCGGTTAGAATGCCTGTCTAGGATTGATGATATCAACAGGGATACTGGATTGCATTGAGTGGATGGGGGGAGGAGGCATTAACATTTCACTATGGTAAAATACAGCCTCACTCCAGGGACTGGACAGCCATACACACAGACAGCCATCTATACACACACACACACACACACACACACACACACACACACACACACACACACACACACACACACACACACACACACACACACACACACACACACTGTGGCATTCACAAAGATATACACCTATGTCACACACATACAGACACTTGACATGTGTGAGGTTCAACCACCTGACTATTGCTTTCTTTCTACACTTCACTCTGTACTGATGTCAACAACAGTGTTCAGGAGAGTGAAAACATGTGGGATGTATTCCCAACCATATGTGACATATATGGACACACACACACACACACGTGCCAGTACTGTGAATCAAACACCTGCCTATCTCATGATAGGTATTACAGAAGTACAGCACTATCACATTCACTACAAAGCTTACTGACTCTTTCCTTTGCCAACTGTGCTGATATATGCACAATATATGCACAGGGGAGGTATTACTGTTACAGGTGTCAAGAGGTTTGCCTTCAATGTCACCCTTACTGCATTCTACATTTTATGTCTTCCACTTCAATTAACAAAACGTGACCTTAGCAGTTACACAGGTTAACACCAGTGAGCTGTCCTCAGTAATCATTCATCTGCAAAGTAGCCCCACCACTTAGTAGTCATATCCAAACATCTGTCCATACCTCAGGTACAGCTTACTGTACTTAGAGCATATCATCATATACAGTTGGCAATGTTGAGCTGTATTGCAACAGAATGATGTACTAAGACAACAGTCACCTTAAAGCATCAGACACTGCACACACATGGAATCTACACAAACATCAATACATGTACAAATATGCGGTCTACATCAGTAAGTGCACTAGCAGGTCAAGAGGATATATTCCACACCTTCCCCATGCCATGTGTGAAACATAGCAAAGCATTACACAATAATGGATGTTGTATTCATATACTAGTAGGACACAACCACCTTCACAGAGTAGCCAATTGTACATATATGACAACAGCACATATCAGAAAGACACACACATCATTATTCCATGTCCTGCTCCTACAAACTGTTACTTAGTGCCATGGTGAAGCCAGGGCACTGTAATGGTCAATGGTGAGCACATAATATTTGCCACACACACACATCATGTTTACTGGAAGAGTGCCAGCAATGTGCTCTGTTAGGCTAGGCAGTACACTCATTCAAGCATGTTCGAGGTCTGTGGCTTGTAAACATCTCACCTCAGCACGTACTGGCTATTGTGGTAATAAGGCTAATGTCCACACAGTATGCATGGCTTGCAATTGTTGATATGGGGTATATGTAGGAGCTGTGGCCACACATGGCTGTACATGTCATGAACATATCACCTGTGACTACTCAGGAACCTACAGAGCAGAGCTGGATTTCCCTGAGTCTGTCAATACAGGCCTTGTGTAGGTCCTATGATCCTGTTATTTGGGTAGGTTGGTAGGCAATGACATACATGCCACATGGGGAGGTGTTTGATATGTAGGTGTCATGGGTGACCAGTAGAGAGGGAATATTATCTCTGTTAACATAGATATCAAACCTTATGTACTGTTAGCATGCTATCTCCCATGTGCATGTGTGTAATGACTGCAGCCACCTGTATGTAGAAAGGATAATGAAAGCTATGGTAATGTCATTTATGTTGTATGAGTGTGGGATGTACATATCCAGGGCAGGTACAGTTAGGTCATATCCAACCATAAGGGTGTTGTTTACTGATTTACAGCAACAGTCGACTGTGTTAATGCTGACAACATCTGAGGGACCCTGGTATGTGTACAACCGAGCTGGTTACAAACAGTGGTATTATTGTATTGTATAACACATTATGCAGCTGTGTCTGTACATGGGTACTTTGCACAATTGATGTAGGCCTAGGTACAGTCCACCAATCGAAGGTTATCTGGTGGTCTACCATACTATGTCATACCACATATAGATGTGTGTTGGTAGTCTGGGGACAAGGTTGTGGATGTATATGAGGATACAACCTAGAATGCAACGTTTGCCACTGTCACCTGTACCTGACTCATCTGTAATGAGTGATGTCAGAGTAGTGGTCTTTACATTTGAGTAACCTTTATGAATATGTGGACACCGCCATCTGGAATGGTCCATACCACTGTTATGGCCCACATGCCTGGATCTGGGTTATATGGTGGTAGTGCAATTGTGCACTACAGAGCCTTCAGCCAGGTGTTCCTCACTGCACAGATGTCAGTATTCCACAGTGTAGGTTCTACATTGAGCAAATGGATTACTAAAGCCCCACATCTAGCACTGGTTAGCATAAGCATCCAATGCAATTGTCTTGTAGGTGTCAGGGTGTTACTTCTGTGTGTAGGACATTTGCCTTGGAATGCAGCTATATGGGTACATGCGACCTAGGTATTATCCACACACACATGAAACATGGATGCTTGTGCTCTGTTTCGAGGGCTTGTTGTTTAGTCATGACAGCCTGGAATGACAGACACTGGACAACCTCATAATTACAGCAGGACATTGGCTCACTGTTTTGGTCTAGCATTTGCCACCCGTACCATGACATCACTGCAAGTGGCAGTAATGTGCTTGGTAGCAAATGTCTCATGTAAGATGACAGACAGCAGCGGAAATTGTGTATATAACCAATGTGAGATATACTTAGGGTAGAAGTCCTGCTAATAATAACTACTAACACAGCCAAGAGAGGTCATCTTGACATATGCACCTCAATACCATTACACAATGTGGTTCACACATTATGATTGCACATGCCACTGTTCCACATATAATGCCACTGTCCACAACCTGCTATCAATGTATGCCTTTAAGGGCAGCAAGGTGTGAGACACATACTGTAGGTAGCATCCGCCTGTGTGTCCTAGTTAACCTATTGTCTGTCACGTCCACACATGCATGATTGTGTATACTTAACATATATATATGTCAGTACTTCATGTACATGTATGCATGTGTATCACACAGCACAGACACAGATATATAATTTACAGGCCATATACAGGTATCAAACCAGCATGATGTGCATATATACTGATAGGTAAGATGTACATAGCTGTAAACCTGTGTGTTTACAATAGGAGTCCATTACAATGTGTTTTGTAAATGTAAGTGTATGAGCATGCACACTGTGGCCCTCTGTAGTTAGACTCAGAGTGCATGCCAAACAGCCCTGTGCTACTATGTGTATGAGTGTACCCACTGCCACCTTGTGTAATTTGAGTCAGTGCATTCAGCAAACCCTTTGTTACTAAGTGTATGAGCATGCCCAGTATAACCTTGTGTAGTTGTAGTCATAGTGCATCCCAAATGGCCCTGTGCTACTAAGTGCATGAGCATGCCCACTGTAACCCTGTATAGTGATAGTAGTTGTCCATTCCATAGATGGGCATATTCCACTTCAGGTCCCTTTTGTGCTACAACTATACCTCTCAGGCTTACCTATGTACTACCTGCAGATGATGTCTTGTTTGTGCATAAAGTTTGCAATGGACACCTACTTTAAAAACACAAGTTTACAGCTATGTACTTCATGACTGCCAGAATCCCTGTTGTTGTCCTCAATCTTAGAAGGGCATTCTGACTGCCTTGGAATGTGTAATCTCTGTGGTGCGTCTCGTAACTGCATAGTGCTATAATAGTGATCTGTAGATAGGTAGGAGTTCTGATCCCACCACTAGCAACTGTGTTTATGTGTGTGTCTCAGCAAGTGGTTGTGTGCATTTGTGTCTGCATCCTGTCATGCCAGTGGGTTCTGCTGCATTCCAAAGAGATACCACCTTTTGCACTGGCCTTTATCCTTGTCAACTGCAAAACCTCTCTCTTCTCCCCTCCCCACTGCAAATAATCAGTCCTGTGATCTCACCCAGCTCAGAAGTGGAATTAGAGTAAGTGTAATTGTATGTGTTCTGTGGCACATACCCCAGCTGCATAACACTGCACTAGTTAACTTTACATAGAAGTAATTAGGGACTTGGGGACCCAAGTAGATAAGCAATCTCTCTTTTGACAATCATGTTGCCAAAGTGGTTAGAAAGACCTTCGATATAGCCCACCTTATCATGAAAGGGTTCACATCTAGATCAAGAGAGGTCATTGTGCCCCTCTACTCATCACTTATCTGGCCCATAATTGAGTACAATGCCCCGTTTGGGATGTACCTTACCCGACACCTGCAGCAACTGGAAAGACCCCAAAAGTATCTCACGAAGAAGATCAAGGGGCTCAAACAGATGCACTATGCAGTTCGGCTAAAGAAACTCCAGCTCTACTCAGTTGCGTACCGCCTACTCAGAGGTGATCTGTGTCTGACATATAAAGCCATGTCCAACCCAGAATTAATGGACATGCTTCACCTCAGGAAATCCAAATCCCTTAGAGCTACATGCTTCAGGGACTTGAACCTCAGCACAGAAATAAATAGGACATGCTGGAGGGACAGATTCATATCCCGGAGGCTCCCCTCACTCTGGAACAAAATCCCAATCCATGTTAGGCAGAGCCCCTCACTGACCCTCTTCAAGAGAAATCTTGACGAGTGGATGGGAGATCGTAAGTTTACCCCTGGGATCTCTTCTGTGTCCCTGCTTGACAGAGGTACAGTAAACTAATCTTAAAAGGGCTACCTTCTGTGACCTACTATACAGAGGCACAGTCAACTAATCTAAAAGGGTGGCAAAAGCCAAACACACTCTGGCTAGGCTTATAAATGCCCTAGGGCAGATAGCCTAGTATCAACCGATGAACCTATGAACCTATAGACAAGACGTGTATGCACAATACTGGCAAGTGTGTGTGGGTTTGTGTGTGTGACTACCCTGTAGCCAGGCATACACATGTGTGATGTCTTTTAGCTCACCATGGTAGCCATCTGTGGTGACTAGTGTCTACAAAGTATTACATAGTTAGGAATGGTAAAGAATACACAGTCAAGCATGACTACAGTTGGGTATGTTATTTTCCTGTACCACTGTCGAGCAGTAACACAGAAGGGGTCGCCGGAGTGTAAATCTGTACCCATCATTCCCCCACCCAAACTCCACAATCCCTGGGGTAGATTACATTAGCCATCATTCCCCACCCCAAATTCCATATACACAACAACCATTCCTTCTCTGGTGAACTGATTAAGATTTAAATGTTATAACACAAGAGATGCCTCTGTTTTGTGTACACATCAGTTCCTTTTGGAACCATTCTTTGTCACAAAGGGTGTTCAGACGTGTGTGTGTGTGTGTGTGTGTGTGTGTGTGTGTGTGTGTGTGTGTGTGTGTGTGTGTGTGTGTGTGTGTATATATATATATATATATATATATGGCTATAGCTGTGTCAGTGTATATGTATATATATATATATATATATATATATATATATATATATATATGTATATATATATATATATATATATATATGTAGTTATGACAGTTGTGCAGATGTAGACTTGTTTTTGTTGTTTCACAGTGTACAGTACATTCGAGGGTACTGTACATATGTACACAAAGTGACTGTCCCATTTGTTTTCAGTACTATGGAATACCTGTAGTAAGATGTGCATTATAAACTCCATGCAACATGTATACACCCCTGATGGCTTAGTGGTACATCCAGTGACCTCATGGTCCAGGGTTCAAGACCTGCAAGCCTTGTTGATACTGTCAATTAGGACTGAATAAGACACTTTTAAGCAGTTATTAGTGGGTGTAAATGTGTCTTCATGACAGTAAGCAGCGAGTACACACAGATAACAGACAAGTACAACTCGCAGTACACTTGAAATGCCCTTCTTTGGCAATCCTGCTGATGTCACCCACCTACGAATACACCTATGGGCCTGCTGTAACCTAGTAATCTCCATGGTGCGTGCTGTCACTGCATAATGCTATAGTGTGATAAACTAGTTTGGTAGGTGTTCTAATCCCAGACTGTGTGTGCGTGTGTGTGTGTGTGTGTGTGTGTGTGTGTGTGTGTGTGTGTGTGTGTGTGTGTGTGTGTGTAGTATGCACACTCTTTACAATTCACCTCTGGAACTGCTTTAACCCAGTATTCTCCATAGCGCTTTCTGTAGTGTGATAAACTCATTAAGTAGGGGTTCTATTCCAAGACAGGCTGACTGTGTGTGTGTGTCTACCTGAGAAATGAACAATGCTTTTTAGAGTATGCACACTCTTTACAATTCACATAACCTCCTTTGGCAATCCTGCTGATGTCACCCACCTAGTATTACACCTCTGGGACTGCTGTACTCCAATAATCTCCGTAGCGCATGCTTTACCTGCATAATGCTGTAGTGTGATAAACTAGTTAGGTAGGGGTTCTATTCCAAGACAGGCCAACTGTCTGTGTCTGTCTGAGAAAGGAACAATGTGTTTTAGAGTATGCACACTGTTTACAATTCACATAACCACCTTTGGCAATCCTGCTGATGTCACCCATCTAGTAATACACTTTTGGAACTGCTATAACCCAGTAATCTCCGTTGCATGTTCTGTAACTGCATAATGGTGCAGTGTGATAAACTAGTTAGGTAGGGGTTCTATTCCAAGACATGGTAGGTGTGTGTGTGTTTGATAGTCAGAGCCTGTGTGGAGGTGGCTGTGAATGTCTAACCACTGGACATGTTGAGGAGCGGATTTTGTAGTTTTCATATATGGTGTCCGTATTATATTTCACAATGTCCACCTCACAAGGAATACAGATGTCAATCAGCCAAGGAACTGTGTTGGCAAGCCATACCCTACCTCTGACAAAGTGCCTGGTAAACAAAGTATGCAACCCTACTATTACTAAGAATATGCTCTGAACCCATGTGTCATACATAAACACACTTGCCTAGAATATCCCGCTGTGTTGCTAGTACCCTACCCATTGATGACAGATAGTAGGCATGGTGTGATTGCAGTGGGCTGCAGAGGGCATGGCACCCTGTACAGCAGTACAATAGGCACATAATTGTGGACAATGTGCCTTCACTATGTTCCCCACTGGATGCCTGCAGCATATGTGGTGCCATCAAATGTGGTCCACTGAGGCCATACAATGCCTTACACACATGCATTGTATGGAAAGATGCCACTGACACCAGGGCATACCTGTATCATGCTATCAATGCAGGTGCAGGGTCAATCTGCTGTCAATAAGCAGGTCCTGTTACACCAGGCCAGTATTGGCATATCTGAAGATAACAGTCTGTGTACACAACATGTGCCAGCCAAACCAGGTACACTTGTACATGCCACTGTACATTATTGTGGGACATGCACATCCCAGGCAATGTCCATGTCAAGGACTATCAAACACAGACATGGCATGCATTGCAAAGCAATGCCATACACAATGGTAACTTGGATGACAGGACAGTTCATACAATACCCATCTGTGTGGGACATTGCAGACACTACTCCCCTGAACCACACTGCACACCATTGTCAGGTGGCATGATGCCAAGGATTACTCCTCACCCAACCTTGTACAGCCATCTTGCACAGCCAACAACTACATACCCATGAAGCAATGCACACATACATGTCAGTACTGGCACCTTGTGTCTGCATGTGGGGTATGGTGCTCCCAACCACAGTCACACCCAGCATAACTCCCATTGGCATACCGACTGATGTCAGACATGTTCACATGCCCTAGCCTAAAGAACCTCCGGATATCCCCTGTTGTGCATGTAGTACCTGTGCATTACTGCAGTGTGGCAAACTAAGTAGTTAGGAAGTGTATTTGTAGGCCTGGCAAAGTGTGGCAATGTGTCTGAGTCCCTTAGAGAGTGTGGTTGTGTTGACAATGACATCCGTTCATGCGGACAGCCATGTGTGCTGCACCTAATGTATGTCTACTATATCTCTGTTGCAAATGTCGCTCAGCAGCACACATATATGTTCCTACAGTACACGAACATGTTAGCTTTGTGGCACATGGAGTAACTGCACACACTTGTAATAGTAATGGATAGTCAATCAGGGGGTTAAACCCCTGTACTGGTAGGTGTGTGACAGATGGTGCTTAGGTTTTAGTCTCCAAGCCCTTCTCTGATGTACTTTGCCTCTGTCTGTCCCTCCCACACACTCTTTGATGGAGGTGGAGTTGTACACCTGCTCAGTAGCAGCTTATATTTTGTAAGTGATGGTCATGTTCAGGTGATGGCCTCTGCACCTATTACAGTCCTCCTCTAGCTGATTGCATGTGGAACATTTGTGGTGATGTTCCCATAGCCAATCGCATGGAAACCCAGTACAATATCTAGGAACATCATGTTGGCGTTTGCCCATCCTCAAACAACATACACAGTGGAAAATTGCCTAAAGACAGGGGGGTGATGTGCCAGACATGACTACAGCATGTAAGTATAGCTATGCTTCATTGAGACTATTGCCAGTTTAACAAGTTGCATGTGGTAATAGCTATTCTGCATGTTTTAAAACTGACAAGACAGTGCTCTGTTTGTGAGGAAACCCCCATCTGTAGGGCCATCTGTGGACTGGTCAGTGTGTGGAACCATTTGTTTCCTGTGTTACTCACTGAACACACATCTGTGAACTGCAGAAGCATAGTGTGAGGATTGCAGTCAGTACATGGTGATAGTGATGAGAGTTACTTCCATCGCATCCCTGATTGGACATATGCCACATGAAACAGTGGTATGACAGTCACTGTCTGAGTCTCTCAGTGACATGCCAATAATGGGCCACTGATCATAGCTACAGTCACAAGTCTTCTACACTTTGTACAGATGCCATGCAGTATATATGCATGTGTTGTGCTCCCTCTGCAAATGTATACCATCTGTTGTGTTGGGTAGATGGTCATATCTTTGCATGCTGTTATAAGTAATCCTTAATGCTGTTGACTATTACAAGCCATATCTGTGTTAAAACTGCAACACCATAGGCTGTATGGGTTTGGAGGTCCCGGCAAAACCTCCTGTCCCACTTCAGATGGCCATGGCACCGGGCACCAGCAAATCTAGGGCCCAGCCTTGGACCTCCACCTCTGTTGGCTCTGCACCACCTTCTGGTGGAACTGCCACTGAGGATGGGGCTTGTCACCCCTGGGAGCAGGTCTAGACAGA
The DNA here is from genome assembly GCF_019279795.1 of Protopterus annectens. Classification (NCBI taxonomy): domain Eukaryota; kingdom Metazoa; phylum Chordata; order Ceratodontiformes; family Protopteridae; genus Protopterus; species Protopterus annectens. The sequence continues at coordinate 1,337,851,256 of NC_056744.1, read as the reverse complement.
AACTTGTCCGCTGTCGTACAGCCCCGGAAGTGGTGCGTAGGGGGCTCAATAATGGGTTTCGAGGCCAGATATGCCAGCTCGAGAGCAGAGCCAGCTCGAGGGCAGAGTGCCACATTTACAGGGTGAGCCTGCCCCTCCTAGACAGCCCCCAGCACAGCCACCTTTTTGGCTGTTTTGGTACAGTGGTGGCTGCCCATAGCTGGGGACCTCCATCCCACTGTTTCCATCTGGGGGCTCATGGGCTTGTGACTGCTGAACACCCCTCCCTGTCCAAGGTGTATCCCCCCACATGTGTCATATACCGACCCTGTATGCTGTCTTGTCTGTCATCCTACCCAACCTATCTTCCATGAGCATACCTACTCTCCTTCCCCCACATCCCACTCTCACCCTACAGAAACAAAAGGCCAATCAGTTCCTAGAACAACATTTGCCCCATACATAACTGTCCATTTCACACACGTTTCCACTGGATACTAGTAACCTTTTTAATATGCATCACAACATACTCCGGTTGTCCTCACTACTGTCTCTCAGGCACACAATCCTGTTATGCACATGACTCCTAAAGGTTCCAGGTACACGTGATGCAGACAATCCCATTGTACACACAACACTACCGGTCCCTCTATGGTTACCCCATTCACCTTTTTCATGATGATGATGTCACACACAGCACCTTGCAAGAGTAATGTTCTCACATAATGATTGAACAGGAACTGTTGTGTTAATGTAAATAAAATGCACAGAGTGATGTATTTGGCCAATATACAAATGTTTGCGTGTATTAATGACACATGTCTGTCTGAGAGAGTCTTGCTATTGCATAGGACAACACAACTACATAATACAAGTGATGCTGGTGTCTCCCTTTTCATTCCTTTGTAATGCTTTGTTGTCATATGGGATGTTCTTGATATATATATATATATATATATATATATATATATATATATATATATATATATATATATATATATATATATATATATATATATATATATATATATATATATATATATATATATATGGGTCACCTTTAAAATCCTGAAAGCTCAAAATCCTGAATCTCAAAATCCTGAACACAAAATCCTGAAAGCTCAAAATCCTGAAAACTCATAATCCTGAATCTCATAATACTGAAAAACATACAGGACACCAACACTGATGTGTGATTGTGGACATTCGGGTAGGGAGCAGGTCAGGTAAGTGTCATTGTGATGGATGTTATGGTTAGGGGCGGGTTAAGTGAGTTAGGGTTAGGGTGCGGGTGAGGTAATTGTGCGATAGTGACAGAATTTGGGGTTAGGGGCGGGTTAAGTGAGTTAGGGTTAGGGCACAGGTGAGGTGAGTGCGATGGATGTTAGGGTTAGGGGTGGGTTAAGTGAGTTAGGGTTAGGGTCTTGGTGAGGTGATTGTGCGATAGTGACAGAATTTGGGGTTAGGGGCGGGTTAAGTGAGTTAGGGTTAGGGCACAGGTGAGGTGAGTGTGCGATAGTGACGGACCTTAGGGTTAGGGTCTGGGTTAGGGTAAGTGGATAGATAGTAGTGTATGTGCAGTGTAGTGTAGCTGCAATTTAGTCTGTGTTGGTGTCCTGTATGTTTTTCAGTATTATGAGATTCAGGATTATGAGTTTTCAGGATTTTGAGCTTTCAGGATTTTGTGTTCAGGATTTTGAGATTCAGGATTTTGAGCTTTCAGGATTTTAAAGGTGATCCATATATATATATATATATGTATGTATCTATATCTGGACATAAACACACACACATACATCTATATGACAGAATACATTTCCTATACT
>NC_056744.1:1337731951-1337844451 GCF_019279795.1 Protopterus annectens | reverse complement strand
ATGTCCATTTTCAGTAGAGGCCCGGGGAGAAAAGCTCCAAGAATAACAAACAAAAAACAATAAACAATACAAAACATATACAAAGTACAATCTTGAAAAAGTTTACAGAAGAACACATGCAAAATTCAATCAAGGAAGAAGTACCAATAAAGTTGTATACCAAAAACAATATAGAAAATAGCATTGAGTAGAACAGATGTATAAAGAAGAAAAAAGTTTTTTTTTTTTTTTTTTAAGATATGAAATATTAACTGCCTTACTACCATCGCGCATGACTGGAGCAGTAAACAATAAGGGAATATTCATGAGAGGATGTAATATGCAAGTATATATAAAAAATTCACTCAAAAGTTTCATGATCAGCAGATTTTATAGGGAAGGCTTAGGATGATGCAGGTAGTTATAAGTGAGAAGTATCAACAGTTAGTCAGGGATAGTACAGGAACATAACCAGTGTGACTTGAGATGAAGCTTGAGTTTCTTTTTAAAAAGTATAGGAGAGCAGAGAGTTGTGAGTTCAGTGGGTAGTAGATTCCATAGCTTACCAATGGTATTAGAGAAAAGGGAGTCACCTGCTAAATTGTTGGATCTGCAAATGTTAAACAGTAGTTTGTTAGAAGAGCGTAAGTTTTTAGAATTATGGTAGGGGGTAAGTAGGTTTGAGAGTATAGGAGTATTGGTGGGTTGATACAGGGTTTTGTGGGCAATAGTAAGCTGTGAAAAGTGTAGATGGTGTAGAAACTTTAACCAATCAAGTTGTTTAAGATTAAGACAGTGATGAGTTCTGAAAGGAGAGGCAGTAGCAAATCTGGCAATATTGTTATAGGATACTGTCAGTTTGTTAATGTTGGTTTTAGAAAGATTTGTATAAATTGGTGAAGCATAGAGTAGAGTGGAGATGAGATGAGTTCTGGCTATAGCAGTCCTGGCTGCTGGTGTAAGAAAGGGTTTAATTCTATAGAGGGATCCAAGTTTCTTGTTGACTGTTTTTATTGTACTGTTAATATGCGTGTCATAGTTGAGATTATTATCTATAGTCATTCCTAGGAGTTTGGCAGTTAGGTCTGGAGAGATAACAGTACCATTGTTAGATGTAAGTGTAAAATGTGCGGGGGTGGACTTACGGGTTGGTGAGAAGAGTAGCAGTTTAGTTTTCTTTGGGTTTAGGAGGAGGCAACGGTTTTTCAACCATTGTTCAACAGTATTAAATGCATTCTGGGTAAGGGTCTGCAGTTCAGTTTGAGAAGTGGCTGAGCAGATAATAGTGGAGTCATCTGCATACTGAATGCAGGTAGTATATGGAATTGCTGACTGAAGGTCATTAATATAGATGGAAAATAGGAGTGGACCTAATATGGAGCCTTGAGGGACACCAAGGGAGATAGGTAGGAGATTAGAAAGATTATTGTGCCAGAGTACCACTTGTTTTCTGTTTTCAAGGTAGGATTTGAACCAGTTAATGGTTAAGGGGTCAAGTGATAGAGATATCATTATATGTAAGAGCAGTTGGTGATTAACCATGTCGAAAGCTTTGGATAAATCAATGAATACTTCAGGGATAGAATGCCTTTGTTACGATTCTTGTTAATACAATCTGTAAATGATAGCAGGGCAGTGGTGGTACTATGGTAAGGTCTGAAACCATGTTGACAGTTGGCAAGTATGTTATTTTGGAGAAGGTGGTTAAGAAGTTGCTTCTGGATACACTTTTCCATAATTTTTGCCAGAGGAGTTAGCAAAGCTATAGGACGAAAGGTAGAGAAATTGTTAGAGTTCCCACCTTTGTGTAGTGGAATAATGTAAGAAATTTTCCAGATGGATGGGATATTTCCTTCACTTATGGTTCTGTTGATAAGAATGGATATAGGGTAGGCAATGGATTTAGCTCATATTTGAAGGTATTCTGCTGGGAGTTGGTCAGCTGAAGGAGTGGTAGGTTTTAGTTTTTGTAGAAGAGAGCATATACTAGAAGTAGACACTGGTTGTAATTGAAAAGATGGAGGAGGATTTAAAGATGAGTTTGGCAGATTTGAGGTGTCTGGCGATAGATGGCTAGCAAGAGATTGGATGACATTGGTAAAGAAAGAATTAAAGGAGTTGGCAGTGTGAATAGGATTATCGGGGTTGGAGCCTAGAGGGTTAGGGGTGATAGATTGCCCTGGGTGAAGAAGTTTGTTAATGCTGTTCCAAAACTTTTGAGGTTTCTTTTGATAGGTTTGCTGTATTTGGAGGTAGAAGTTCTTTTTATCTAGCACAATGGCTTTTTTAGTATGATTTCTTAGTTGTCTAAATGTTAGGTAATCCGATGGGTTTTTAGTAGAACGCCATTTTATCCAGGATTTGTTTCTCAGATAGATTTTTTGCTTAGTAGTATTAGAGAGCCAGGGTGCTGGTTTAGCTTTGCATCTAATAGAGCGTAATGGGGTATGGTGGTTCAGGATGGTTAAGAATGTGGTATTAAAATAGGCTACAGCTTCATCAAGTGGAAGATATTTTAGTGGTGACCAATTACATTGTTTAAGTTCTGTCTGGAATAGTTCAGGGTTAAATTGCTTTTTGTAGTGTATAGTTGTGGCAATGTTGGTATGAGTGAGGTTGGTTTTAGATCTAATAAAATAGGTTAGGGAGTGGTCACTTAGATCATCTGGGAGGGTCCCTACTTTGTAGGTATGTAGAGGATTATTAGTAAATATCCAGTCCAAGGTACTTTCTTTGTTGTTAGGTTTGTGAGCTCTGGTAGAGGAGTTAATAGTTTGTGTAAAGCCGTATAAGTTAACATGGGTGGAAGGATGTATATTATTAAAGGACTGCCAATCAATGTTAAAGTCTCCTAAAATTATGGTTTCTTGTGGGAGAGTGATAGAAAGCCAATTTAGGATATTTTCAAGGGCATTAATATTGTTTCCTGGAGGAAGGTATAAACATATGACATTTATAGCTTTACAAGAGTTGACCTGAAGTATTTCAGCTCGGTTGTCTAAAGGTGGGTCAAGGTCTATGGTGCTGATTTGTAGTTCTGTTCTGTAGAGGATTGTGACCCCTCCTCCCTTTTTGGTAGTACGGTCTTTTCTGATGATATTATAACCAGGTGGGGTTACTTCATTATCTTTAATTGTGGGTTTAAGCCAAGTTTCAGATAAGCATAGGATATCAAATTGGTGGACATCTAGGAGGGCATGGAGGTGTGGGATTTTATTATTACTACTGCGTATATTAAGATGTGCTATGAGGAGAGAGTTAGCAGGCTTGGAAGGGGTTATGGAGCTACTAGTGATTAGAGTACATTTTTCAGAGGTAGAGGTATGGTTAGGGCCAGGGTTTGGATGTATGTCTCCATCTAGTAGGGAGTGAAGGTATATGATGTGTTTAGGGTAAAGTGGCTTGCAAGAATAGTCGAGTAGTTTTTTATTATTGTGATTGGTATATTTAATGGGTGCTAGTCTGTGATATTTGGGAAGCATGTAGTTGGGTGTGGATATAGTGTTTAGGAAATTTGGAGTAGTGGCTAGTGGTAATGTAGAAGTATGTTTAGCGGGAAAGGGAAGGGAGGAGTAAAGTGGATGTTCATAAGAGGTTAAGAGATAGAAAGTTAAAAGAGAAGGAATGAGTGGAAGTAGGAGAAGTAGTTGAATTAGGTATTGGGTGGGAGATTTTGACATTATGGAATTAATAGATGGGAGTTGAATGAAGGGTGGGGTTGGTAGGCAGGTGTTGAGGTGTATATGGTGGAGGAAGTAGATAACAGAGGTAATGGGAGGTAGGTGTTACTAATTGTATAGTGTTAAGGGAGGTGGGGTGTGATAATAATGTGAACAGTGTGATTGGTGTAGTGTTTGAGGGGGTGTGGTGTAGGAGGAATAAGTGTAGGAGCACTGGGGTCAGGTCGGAATTGGGGGCAGGGTAGGGGAGTGGAGCGGAATAACACAAGGAGTCCTCTATCAAGAAAGACAATCAGTGAAATAGAGAGGCTACAGCTGAGTGTAAAGGTGGGAAGTGTAGTAGGGAGATGAGAGGCATAGCAGTGGGAGATTTAGGATGATTAGAGGGGAAAGTAGTGATATGAGATACTTTAGGGCACAGTAGAATGGGAAGAGACGGAGTTTAGAGAGAGCTGGGAGCTTAGTAAGGGTAGCTTAGTACGAGAAAAGCTAAAGTAAAGAACAGAAGGCATAGATAGTGAGATGTTAAAGAAAAGGGTAAAGATATTTGGCAGACAGCAAATATAGAGGCACCACCTGGTGGGCAGTCACCTTATTACAAAAAAATGCAACACCTAAGGTAATGTCAGGCTGAGGAAGATATGAAGGTGTAGGAAAGGACGGAGTAAAGATAAAAGCAAGTCTGGATAAAGTATTGGGAAGTAAAGTATAAGATAAGATGGAAGAGAGGGTAAAACAAAAAGCTATGGGGGGGGTGTTTGGCTGCTGCCTAACCTGACTTGGGAAACTTGCTTAACCTGGCAGTATAGTCATATATTATTATGGATACAGTCTTTCAGTTAGCTGTAACACACATACTTTCTCTTTCGGTGTTCCTGGGAGGTCTCACAGGGAGCTGATAGGTAAATTCTTTACACTGAGAGTGTTTCCTTGGGCATCAAGCAGGGCAGATTCAGGAAGTCAGGCTTAGGGATATGCAGGAACACAGAGGCTGGTGTATATATAGAGAGAGAAACAGGTAGTGAGGGAAACAATACAATAGCTAGACAACACAGGCAAAACCTTTACATAGACACTATAGTATGTATAAACTCAGCAGGAAGACAATATTGTGAGTGCATGACAAAACTTATAATGATAGCACAACTAGCATATACTACTAATGGAAATCACAAATTATATTTACTATTACCCAGTTTCCTATTGTGGGCCTATGCTGGTTAATATGAAGAGTATGGCAGGGTTGAGGTAAGCACAAAGAAAGCTAGCGTAACATCAAACAGCAATGGTAATATATGCTACAGAGCTTCCTTATACAAATAACATAATAGGATTGAGCTGTTACATGGACAGAGCAAAAAACATTAGAAAACATATAGTTCACAGGTGGGTAGAATCAAATAATCATTTGTAAACAAAAATAGACAATAGGTATCGTTTCAGTCGCTAAAAAGGCTAGGCTTTTGCAATGGAGTACATTGTATTACATGTAATGAGTAGTGGCACATTTATAATAAGGGCAACGGATTATGTTGATCCACAGGAAAAGTACTGCACCAAGGGATAGAGCAGTCCTCGAAGGTATACACAGTCCCTAAGTAGAGGAGCTGCTTGTAGCGGAACTTCCTGCACTATACCAAATGGGTCTGGCGTTGTAATTAAAAGTAAAGTCTATAATAAAGCTTCACTAAATAGCCACAGAGATAAAGAAATAGGAAGTTCAAGTAGTCTGAATAATACAGCATACAGTGTTCACAGCTCTATGGTAGTGGAGCCGCTGGTAAAGGTCCCACGTGCACAATGCTGGTTAGATTTAACATGTGCGACTAAAAGAAAATATAGAAATGCCAGTAATCCATCACTTAAAAAAGGTTGCAGCAAAGGATACCAACAGTCCGGGGTTGCTGTTGATTCCCTTCTTATTCCTTTTGTATGTTTTATTGTTACATCGTTCTTTCTTCATTTTTATATATACATATATATATATATATATATATATATATATATATATATATTTATACACACACACACACACACACACACACATATATATATATATATATATATATATATATATATATATATATATATATATATATCTGTACATACTTCTATACATTTCCTATGCTGGGCACTGCTTAGACCCACGCAAGCGCATTCAGACTTGCTTACTGGTACTTATATATGTTTACTGCTGCTTATTTGTGCTTATACCTGCTTACTAGTGCCTTATTCATTATGACAGTGCCACTTTGATTGAATGACATTTAGTTAAATATCTCATGCGATACATCAAAACAACATTCATTCCACATGGAAAATTATATGTGCTATTATTGGGCTCAAACCATGAATGCCTGTTCATTAGGCAGATGCTCTAAATACTACACTATTGATGTTTACATTGAATCCACATGTTTTTCTCTATTTGAATGATTTTGATGTGTAAGCTATGCTTGGTGGAGGGCAGCAACTTGCAAACACTCTGCTCTTTGCTTACACCTTCGATATTGCAGCATTTCAAATGTATAATAGGGACAGAGAATCTAATTGTGAAAGTTCTAGGGACTGGGATCAACATTCCACTACATGCTTGTGTGTTTACTACTTCGATTATATTTCACTGTTCATGGACACTCTTGTATGCTTAGCATACATTTCGGGATCCACGGACACTGAATTACTGACTTACTATTAGAGGCGGGCTCTACTAGTAAGCATAGTAGGTTGTGCAACTGTTGGGGCATGTTTACACCTCCATAGAGCACTTGTACATGCCCCCTGCACTCGCACACGTTTCTTGTGGTTGTCGAGGGTGTGGTGGCATGCCCTCATACATATTCATATGGTGGTGCTATACCATCTGTAGTGAGGACGCTCGGCACAAGGCTAAAACCGTCCTTGCACCGAGCTTCTTGAATCCTGGGGAGAGTATTATAAATTCAATTCATAGCTTAGTAAGCAATGATATTTACTATACATGAGCAACAGTGGTGGACAGAGTGAGAAAGGCAAAATTCTTGTAAATTATTAGCTTACAACATCAAGGATAAAGTGGTTCATACTACAACAACACAATAAGGTAGAGTACAGAGTTATTTATCAAGTCCTCAGGTTAAATTTAATAGTATATATAGTGGTTAGTAGCATGCCTGCAGTTGTAGGTAAATATAAGGAGAAGGAGTTATAGCATAGTAGTAGATAGTGGAGGGTTGGGATAGTGTCAGGTTTTGAGAAGTGCAGTTCTGGTGCATATGCATTGCATAGAGGGGGGGAAAATAATATCACAAAGATGGAATGTAGAAAAGAAGATTAATAAAGTACAAGTTAAAAAAATAGAAGTTGAAGTTATGGAGTGCCTGCGAAGTGAAGGATTTGGTGTAGAAGGTCTAACATAGGCTGCATCCCAACATGATGGAGGGAGTCCCCAGAATAAGGAGAAGCAGGAAGATCTTGAAACATCTGAAGAAGAAATATGGACATGGGGAAGAAAAAGAGATTTAATATGGTGCATTATTTATGCGAAGGAGAAAGCAAAACTAACCAATACAAAAAGAGCAGCACCAAAAATATTTCAAGAGAAATGCAGGCAAAGCAATCGAGACATGGAAAACTTTACAATACAAAAAATAAGAAGACAAAGAGGAAAAGTAGAAAAGGAGATTAGTAATGGAGAAGTTAAAGAAATAGAAACTGAGGTTATGGAGCATCTGCAAAGTGAAGGATTTAGTGTACAAAATCTAATTCAGAAAGCACCAAAACATGATAGAGCAATGGATATCCAAATTAAGGGGAACCCAGTGGGATGGGAAGCAATTGGTCAGCTGCCATATAACAATATTTTGGAACCTTCCCCAAGAAACCAGTATAAACGTTCACTTGGAGCTGGACAGCAAGGGAAGGAATGGGAATCTGGAAACTCTGATGAAGTCAATGTTGAGGAGTGATAGGCCAGTGAGTTCCCATTTGACAGAACAACGGATGGCAGAGGATGAAATTGAAGAGAATGTGCCACAAGAAATGCTATAGAGCTTTCTATAGAATGTCTGCAGGAAATGGAAAACAAAAAAATCTGCCATCAGCTTAAAAGAAAATGAGCTAAGAGAAGAGTTGCTTGATTTAATATACATAGATAGGAGATCAATGAAAGAAATACACTACAGAAAGTCAATAGAACTCAAAAAGTCAGAAGTTTGATGAAACAAATGAATGCGGTAATTAGGACTGTCCACAGAGATCCATGCAATATAATAGAAGTAAACAGGATATATTACTGTGCAGCTAAATTAATAACTGATACAATTCTACCACAAAAACACAGGGCAGTGAGGGAAAGGAAGTGGAGAAATCGAATACCATCATGGAAGTATCAAACAGAAAAAACTATAAATCAATTAAGACAAGAGGTGTCAGTGTTAGATGAATATAGAAGAGGAAACAGATCAATAAAAATACTAAGAAAGATAGGCACGATAAAAGCAATGCACAGTATTAGAACAGATCAGGATCTATCAAGCACTATCACAAATAACAAACTAAAGATCTCAGCACAGCTGAAAAAACATAGAAGATACGTAGAAAAATATAAAGGCAAAGTACAAAATAAGCAGTTTATTGATAAAATGTGCAAACAGTTTTATAGAAAACTGTGAAACAAGGAAAAAGGAATTGAAGGACCACCAAAAAAAGAAGATATAGATACATTTTGGGGAAGTATCTATGAAGATCCTGTGTAACATAACAAAGATGCTAAATGGATAGAAGAAGTAAAAGAAAGAATAAGAAGGATATGAGATGGTATGAAGTAATAGCCAAAGAGGTTGAACAAAGTTAAGAAAAGCCTCTAACTGGAAAACCCCAGGCCCAGATGCAGTACCTAACTTTTGGCTAAAAGTATTAACATCTTTGCATGAAGATTTAGCCATGAGTATGACTATTCATATGCACACCCTGAACAGACACCAATCTTTCTAACAACATGAAAAACAATGCTCCTACTTAAGAGTGAGCCTGCAAGCTACCCTAAAAATGATAGACCAATAACTTGATTTCCGATGACGTATAAACTATACATGGGAACTGATGCCGACAGAGTTTATAGTCATTTAGAAGAAAACTCAATTATGGTAGTAGAACAAAAGGGCAATAAAAGTAAGTCATATGGAATAAAGGATCATTTGTTGCTAAATAAAGTCATAGTGGAGAACTGTGAAAAGGGAAAGACTCTATTTTAACTATGCCATGGATTGACTACAAAAAAACATTTGATGGTATCTTAATGTGAGATTCATGGATAAAAGAGTGCTTAAAAATGTATAATATACACCCTGCAATGATTGTCTACATTACAGAGGCCATGAAACAGTGGCAGATCACTTTGCAATTAAGCCATGATTAAGGACAAATTATTATCCCAGGGATAAAATTGCAAAGGGGGATATTCCAGGCTGACTCTCTGTCACTGCTGCTATTCTGCCTTGTCCTTACCCATTAAGCTCTCTACTTAACAGTTTAGGCCATGGTTATAATTTGGCTCCTAGAAAACAACAAAGTGTAAAGACTTCTCATCTTTTCTTTGTCGATGATTTAAAAATATAGCTCATCAGATGAGGAACTGAAAGCACAACTGCAAGATGTCAACTTTTTTCAGGTGATACAAGAATGTCATTTGGTATTGATAAATGTGCAAAAGCAACCTTTATAGCAGGAAAACTGCAGCACCAGAAAAAACATCAGTCTGGGATATGAATGTGATATAAAAGAACTTGAGCAAGAGGAAGTGTATAAATATATGGGAATTGATGAGTGATCAACAATAAAACACGAACAAATGTGAATAAAACTTAGTAAGGAATACTTTAGAAGACTTAAATTAATCCTGAAAACAGATTTCACATCTAGGATCAAAATCCAAGCTATAAACCAATTTGCTCTTCCTGTCCTAACATACAGTTTTGGAGTGATTGACTGGCCCCAAAATGTGTTGGATAGATTAGAGAGGAAAACAAGAAAGGTGCTTCATGTTTACCAATTGATTTATAAAAATTATTGCATACCAAGATTATACATTCCTCGTTCTGAAGGAGGGATGGGCCTCCTTGAAATTGATTGCATGTATATATCTGCAATCATGGTACTCCACACATATCTGCTTACTTCACAAGACCAAATGTACTGAAAGTTTTTAAACATGAGGAGAATAAATCTAAAATGACTTCTCTACTTAATCTAGCAGAAGTATATCGGCGTCAAGCAGGAATAGAAATCAAACCAGAAGTGGATAAAAATCAGGCAGCAACTGAATGTGCCAAAAAACAAAAGAAAGAATATAAGGTAAGGGACCAGATGAGAAAGCAAGACATGGAAAATGTATAAATACAGTTGCAACTATAGAAAACTTCTGGGAGAACTTCATGTTGATCAGGAATGAATGCAGGAATGGTTAAGGAGAAGCAAATTCATACCAGAGAAGAAAGGTTAATACTGGCGGCCCAAGATAGTGGGCTGTGTACATGTTGGTTTACAAAGTCCATTGAACATGTGGGAGAAACAAACAAATGTAGGTTTTGTAAAACCAAATTGGAAACAATCACACACCTCATTGCTGGTTGTGACATACTAATGGCAAAAGGACTGTATACTGAAAGGCATAATAATGTGGCAAGATTGTTGCACTGTGGATTGTGTAACCATTATGATATTAAAGTTGCTGAAAAACACTGGAAACATGAGCCACAAAGCATCATAGAAAATTAAGAAGTTTACATCACATGGGATAATCCATTACCAACAGTTCAAAAGATAGATGCTAAAAAATCAGATATAGTAGTCCATGAAAAGAAGACAAAAGTAGCATTGATTATTGAAATCGCCACACCAAGTGACTACAGTGTCTTGCATACAGAGAGACACAAAGTCATAAAATATCAGGATTTGCAGACAGAAACCAGAACAATATGGAAGAAAGATACCCAGACAGTCTCAATAGTAGTAGGAGCAACGGGTCTTATAAAAAAGATCTACAGTCATAGTTAGATATGTTACCAATTACTGTAACTCCATATAAATTGCAGGAGTCATTACTGGGCACTTTGCAGGTGCTGCAAAGAGCACTTCTGGCTGATATCAAAGAATGAAACAATACTAATTTAATGAACTTTAATTGTACTTTGGCTAAGGAATGGGGTCCATTCCCATCATGGTATTAGAAACCCAAAAGATTTGGAGAAATTAAAAAAAGGAAAAGGTGTTGTTTTGGGGATTTTTTAAATAGGGCTACATTGCTAGTAGTTCTGAGAGATGGAGGGAGAGTGTTCCATAGTTCAGCAACAGTAAAAGAGTAGAGCATCTGACCAGCTGAAAGGTTAGGTTTCAATATTCAGAGGTAGTTAATTTTCAGATCGAAGTGTTCTGTTAAGATGGTATACAGTAAGGACAGAAGAGAGGGCAGGGCAATTTGATGCCTTGAATATGAATTTAGGTGTTCTAGCCAATTTAGGGATTGTAAAGAGATGCCGTGATGTGATGAGTATTCAGCATTGGTTACAAAGTTTGCAATTTTATTTTAGCTTGAGTCAAGTTTAGATTTGAGAGAGGACTGGATATTGGTGAAGAGAGGAACACCATAAAGAAGAGTTGGTAAAAGAAAGAAAGAGGCAAGGGATAATTTAGCAGACTGATTAAGGAAGTATTTGTGTCTGTAAAGCATGCTCAGTTTTTGATGTGTGTTTTTGATATTGTTGTGAATGTGGAGGTTGAGTGTAAGGTTTTTATCTATGATGACGCTAAGTAGTTTTGTGTTTGGGACAACCTCGATGATAGTGTTGTCTTTAGAGTGAGTAGAGAATTGGTCCTTGTTTAGGGGGGGTGGGATTTTTTTAGGTGTAAATAACATGAGTTTAGTTTTTGGGAGGTTTAGGACGAGATGGTTATTGGTCATCCAGATTTCAGTAGGTATAAGGGCATTTTGGATGAGTGTATGTAGTTCTGGTTGGGAATTGGCTGTACAGATGATGGTAGAGTCATCTGCGTATTGGATGACTGTACCTTGACTAAGAGTAGAATGAAAATTATTGATAACATAGCAGAACAGAAGGGGTCCTAGTATGGAGCCTTGGGGAACACCTGTGGTTGTTTTAAGAAAGGGACAGAAAGACTGTTGCCACTTGGTTGACTGTTGTCTGTTGAGAGGTAGTTAGAGAACCAGTTTAGGATAGGGGAGAGATGCCTAAGTTGGAGAGTTTAGTGAGAAGAAGAGGGTGATAAACCATATCAAAGGTATTTGAGAGATCAAGGAAGAGTGGCACGACAATTTTGTCCAGCATCCCAGGCCTGATTAACTAAGTCCAAGAAGGAGATAAGAGCTGTAGTTGTGCTATGCTCTTGTCCAAAACTGTGCAGAGTGGGATAAAGGAGCATGTTATGAAACAGATAGTTAAGAAGTTGGTTGTGAATACATTTTTCCAGGATCTTAGAAAATGGTGAGAGGATGGCAATGGGTCAAAACTTAGAGATGTCAGTGTTATTTCCACCTTTATGAAGAGGGATGATATAAGCTTTTTTTTCTAAATAGTGTGTATGTAGGACTCCTGAATGGATATGTTAAGGAGTATACTGATGGGATAGGCAATGGAGTTAGCTGTTAATTGTAGGAATTCTGGTGGAAGGCTGTCAGGGGCGTTAGTGCAAGGTTTGAGTTTAAGGAGTATTTTTTTATGATGGAGGTTGGTATAGAAGAGAGAGAGAGAGAGAGAGAGAGAGAAGCTGGGTAGAAAGAAGGTAGAGGTATTTAGTGAGGATGGATTTGAGGGAGCTAAATTGGATTGTGGGAAATTGGAGGTGAGATTAACTATAGTATGTATGAAGTACGAGTTAAAGAGTAAGGCAATTTCAGTGGGTGTCTTATCTGGGTCTGGACAGGGATTATTATTTGGACCTGGGTTTAATAAGGACATGATGGATCCCCAGAATTTTTGAGGGGTTTGTTTATGAGTGTTTTGTAGAGTAATGCAATGATCTTTTTTATTTTTTGTGACTAGGCACTTCACCTGGTGGTGGAGCTGTTTATATTGTATTGAGTCAGGGGGATTTTTGTTTTTTGCCATGTCTTCCAAGCTTTATCCCTGGTATTCATAAGTAGTTTAGAGGGCCTAGTACGCAAGCTGACATGGTTATTTTTCACTCTCTTTTTCCAGGGAGGAGCTAGATAGTTGAGGATCCTGAGGAATGTAGAGTTGAAGAAGTCTACAGCAGCATCCAGTGGAAGAACTTTTATTGGGTTCCTGTTGATGCTCTGTAAAGTTTGGTTGAGGGTGGTTGGGCAGAAGTGGGATAAGTCTCTACTGTCCCTACACTGGTGATTACTTAGTGTTGGGGTACTTTTATGTATTATAAAAGCAGGTAAGTGATCACTAATACTGTTGGGAAGTGTCCCTCTGGGTGAGATTCTGTTTGGGTCAGAGATCATGATCCACTGAAGGACAGAGCCACCGTTATTTTTGTAGGGTCTAGTTATATTGTTAATTAGTTGGGTATAGTTATACAAGATGATACAGGAGGAATGGTTGTAGTGTGAGATTTCTAGCCAGTAGATATTCACATCCCTCAAAATGATTGTTTCATTTTTATGTTATTTGTAGTCTAGGATAGGATTTCCTCTAGTACAGGACTGTTATTGCCTGGTGGGATATACAGCACTACAATATAGAGCTTCTTGCAGTTATACATTTTAAGTAGACTATTAATATTTCTGCTATGGAAAAGTTAGGAATGGGTTTAGTGTATCTGGCAATATTAAGAGTGTTAGGGTATATCAGTGCAAAAACTCCTCCTTTTTTAAGTAGTCAGTCAGATCTTAAGCAAATATAGTCTTGGAGTAAAAAGTCTGAGCTTTTAATATAGGGTTTTAGCCTAGTTTCTGTACTGGCAATAATGTCTGGTCTGTTGAGTGCAATCCAGGCATGTAAATCAGGAATTTTGTTCCTGATACTTTGAAGGTTAATGGTAGTCAGATTCAGCAATCTGTGAGAGTTAGGAGGGTTGGGAGGGGAGGAGATGGGGCCAGGATTGGAATGAATGTCTCCATATAGGGTTAGGTTGAAATAGGTGTGTGAGAGATTGATGGGTTCATGTTTCTTTTTTTTTTGTTATAGGGTGGTACTTTAAATTAAAGTTTGTTTTGAAATTGTCTTGTAGGGGAAGAATGTTTACTTTGGTTTGTAAGATTGTATCTGTTGTGTATAGGCTGGAAGATACATCAGAGAAGGAGGTAAGGACTAGTGTTTGTGTTGCAGTTACGGATGAAGGTTTGTAAAATTAATATTATAATGTTGTAGTGATGTTAATTGTAGTAAGAGGAAAATGGCTAGAGGGAGACTGAGGAGTAAAGTCTTGGAGGTGAGAAGCATGGTTGAGATGAGATTTGTAGTTAGGAGATTAAATAGGTTAATTATGGGGATATAATAAGTCTTTAAGTCCAGTATAGTATCTAGGTTGAGATTGGGGTGGTTAATAAGAGAATAAAGGTAGTTAGAGAGTTATGTATGATTTGGATTAGGGGTTAAATTGGTAGTAATGTGAGGATAAGTTTGATAGGGTGAGTTAAGGTGATATATTGATAGGTTTAAATTGACAGAGATGAGAGGATGAGTGGGATTGGATGGTTCAAATGGTGAGTGGAGTTACGCCTGGGATAAATGTAATTTAACAGGGGTAGGTGAGAATGGGGGTAGGGTAGGGGAGTGGAGAGAGTCTGAGTGCAGCGAAGGGCAAAGAAAGCAGGCTGACCCTGGCCCTAATTTAACATGGAAAAATAAAAACAATCAGCAAGGTAAGTTACCGATGACAATAAATGTTAGCAAAGAGAGAACTAATGGAAAAAATAAAGTTAGAGAGAAAGTACTGCAGTAGGGGTCCACATAAAGGACAAGAAGAGGCAACCAAGGTGGGGAAAAAGTGGGGGAAGTAGGGAGAGGCGAAACCATAATAGAAAGTTAACTAGCTAAATTGAGCTAGCCCAGTTATTAGGGTACTTCTGAATAACAACTACAGGGGTTTATTAGTAGTATCTGGGGGGGTTACACTGAGGAGAATAGTGATACAAGGGGGTAATTAGAAGGAAAGAGGGAATAGGGAAGTGTGAGGTGATGTACAAAGGGAGCCTCTTATACAAAGACAGAGGGATGAGTGAGGTGCTCAAAACTAATTTCTATTCACATACATTAAATGTAGATAAAACAAACTTAGGAACTTCAGAAACTCAAAACTTGAAATAAATTCAGCCTCAGTGTTGTAGCACACTTCCAAAGACCACTCTCGACCAATGTTTTTAGTGCTTTCATTCACTTTCGTGAACTTCCTCAGAAACAATTAGAACTACCCAAATTTCCCTTTTTATACATTCTTTCATAATTAAAACAGGAAATGACATCACATATTAGTATTGAAAAAATCACTAAAAAGTAATTATATATCTGTATAAAATACACATATATATATATATATATATATATATATATATATATATATATATATATATATATATATATATATATATATATATATCATTGACTTTCATTTATACAATAAGAAACATTTTAAGTTAATAGATTCATTTAACCCAGGTGCATGATCTGCACCAAGGCACAACTGCCAAAAAGCTACTTTGCATTCCAATTTGTTATTGTTGTCACCTTCAAAAATAACATTATCCACCTTATCTAAAACAAAAAATGTAAACTTTTCGAAATCAGAACATAACATTGCATGTCTAGCTAATGCATTAGATACATCTTTCTTTTTTATAGCTAAATTGTGTTCGTATATTCTTCATTTTAAACAATGTATAGTTTTTCCAATGTAATAGCTTTCACAGGACATACAAGTAGCAATATAAACTATCAGAAAGAAAAAAGGAATATGCAACCCCACAAGAGGGCAATGCACAAGTAACCAATAAAAAACGATAAGCAACAACTGCAAACAGAATTTCAGGACCAGCAAAGAACTAAACAGGAGATATTTAATAGCAACACATCCACCGACTAAGCGCTTTCACCTAAAAAGGCATCTTCAGAGTCGGTTAACACTTAACAAGCACCTTATTTAAACAATTATGACAAATTAATTGATGACATAAAAAATTCAAATACACCAATGAGCCAAAACACCACTGCTAAACTATTTAAAAAGACATTACCTAAATTTGAAACAACTAAAGCATTAGCAAAAAAGAAAATTAAGAAAATTAACATTCTTGCAACACATTTCTCAATATGACTAATCTAAACATTTAATTTAATAATTTTGAAACATAAATCCATACTATAAACTTTCAATAAATAACATTGAACATTAACAAGACATGAATAATAAAAAACTTATGAAAATGCACTTTATGTTATATACAATTTGCTTTATGCTTTAAAACTGGCTTGATGGATATATAGTCATTAATGCCAGGAAATCTCATGGCATTAAGCCTCACCTGCCATTCAACTTCCAATAGGGCCACCTTGTTACCTATGTCACCCCCTTGGTCTTCATAGATTCTATCTATGACAAAAAATAAAAAAAATTTTAAAAACCTTGCATTGACAACTATGTAAAAACAAAGCATTGTGTTGATCTTTATTTTTTATACTACGTATGTGTTCACTAATTCGATCACGCAGTCTACGTGTGGTCATACCCACGTAAAATGCATCACATGTAATACATGAAGCAACATAAACTAAATTCTTTGTATTACAATTGCACAGACCCGGGCAGAGTACTGTACGCTCAAAACCTTTTATACATAAATGTGTACCCTCACTAATGAACCTACAACATCTACAATTACCACACTAAGACATTTTAGATTTTCTAACTCTAGGTACTTTCTCCATTATTCTTTTTAAATTTTCACCTTTGCTAAACACAATTCTAGGTGTTCTCCCAATAATATCCTTAGTTGCATTGTCCAAACAGTGATTCCATACATCACGTACAACTGTAGCAATCCCAGTGGCCTTCTCATTATATTTCAGAATGAGACATGGCTTCTCCATCTCTACATATTTATCAGTACTTTGCAAATGTACATCACCTGTCATATCTACACTACTTCTCAATATAGGGGAAAAGGTCGTATTCCTTTTCCTTACCACTTCTCTTTTCACCTTCAATAATAGTTTGAGTGGATAACCCCTATCCATCAACATACCTATAAGTTTATACATTTCCTGTCTAAATAGTGTTTCGTCACTAATTAATCTTGATATACGTACCATTTGTCCCTTTGCCACGCCTCTTTTTTGATAATGAGGGTGGCGACTTGTAAAATGTAAAAGGGAATTAGAATAACTATCTTTCCTATACAAAGTACTAGCTAAACCTTCACCTTCCTTAAAGATAGTCAAATCCAGATAGTTCACTTTATCCACACTCCATACATGGGTAAATTTCAAAAAACTCGTAGAAGAATTTATATATTCAACAAACTCAATTGCACTAATCTCATCTCCATCCCACAAAATAAGCAAGTCATCAAGAAACCTATTATAAAGCACAATATTCACACAGAATCTGGATTGGAAGATGTAAGCTCTTTCCCATGCCAATAATACGAGGTTTGCAAAAATGGGCGCACACCGTGCACCCATTGCAACCCCAGAACACTGCTGGAATGTCTCGCCTTCAAATTTAATGAAATTATTTTTCAAAATAATTTCCATCAAATCACATGTAAAATTAATCTTACTCTTGTCAAAACTGGGACAAAGCACCAAACTTTCATGGAACATTTCCATACCCTCACTATGAGGAATAACCGAAAACAAATTAACAACATCAATTGTTAAAAAACAAAAAGTCCTATTACAGTTTCCTACAACTTTCAATCTCTCCAAACAGTGCCACGAATCCTTGATAATATGAACTACGTCACTTATAGTTGTTTTACAAATTTCATCCACAAATGCTGCTAGGGGCTCAGTCTTTGAGCCCCTAGCTGACACAATGGGCCTAAATTGTAACCGTTCTATTCCCTTATGCACCTTTGGGATGCCAAAGATGCTTGGAATAACAGGATAATTGACAGAAAGAAAATCAAATTCCGATTCAGTAATCTCACCCTGAAACAGGGCATCTAGTAAATACAAATCAATTCTTCTATAGGCCACATTTATTTCATTAACTGATACCCTTGTATATGTACTGTTGTCCTCGAGCAAAACCATCATGGATGTAGAATAATCAATTTTGTTCATCAAAACCATCCCCCCACCTTTGTCCGGTCTCATACATCTAATATTATTGGATAATCTCAATTCTTTGAGAACCCCTCTCTCATGTGGGGTGAGGTTGTCATCCACAGTGTCCCTCCCACCACATATTCTTCTAACCTCAAACTCCATAAGCCTTTCCAAAGCTGAAATTTCATTACTACTAGGTGGAATGAATGTACTTTTCCTTCTCAATCTAGAACAACTGTTGTTACAATTTAATGAAAAAACATCTTTTTTATCATGAAAATAAATCTCCAAGTTCAATCTCCTCATAAAAAGCTTAATATTAATCAAGACTTGGGAAACATCTAGTCTAAAGCTTGGTACAAAACTAGTACCTTTAGTAAACAATTGAAAGTACACATCCCCTACTTCAATGTCAGTGTAATTGTAAATGAAAAAAACTTGCTGTTTAATAACTTTACAATCAACACAAGAACCTGTTTGAATAACATTTATACAGTTTCCAATAACTTCATAATTGTTACAATTGTTATCACTATCACAAAAAGGTGATGCTTGTTCATGTACATTACCTGTAATATCAACACAATCCACATTCAGAGCCTCATACTCAATTAAATAATTATTATTATTATTATTGTGAGCATCCTGCAATGTCATACATTCATTACAACAAACACCCCCCCCCCCATTATTAACACACATTAAAATACCAGTAGGTTTTGGCTCGCCACAATCATTATTGTTATAACAATTATTCTGACAAGTGAAAGTCTGAAACCTCCTCGAAGGGAAACCTCGTTGCCTGCCCTCCATGTGTCTGTCCACCCTCGTGGATCTCTGATCCTTGTTCATAAGTCTCTCCGACCTGCGAGGGCCCGGAACCTGCTCCAAAAAAACTTCCTCTTCAAAAACATTGTCTTGCATCCCTGCATTAACACTCTCAGATGTGTGAAAATTGCCAGAATGAAATCTCAACTGCTCCCCCTCCCCCTGTAAATAATTGTTACCAATACGGTTTTGTTGCGATTTATTACCTGGAGGGTAAGCATTGTGATTCTGATAATCGATTCTATCCCTTGTTAACTTCTTTTGCTTTAAGGCCTTGTTTTTAGCCACAAATGCTTCCAAGTTCCTTAGAACCCTTTGAAATTTGGCCTCATATTGATAAAATAACAAGTCAGAATTGATGCTTTCATGCAGTTTACAAATGTCATTCCGCAATGCTGCTAGTTTTACACCATTGTTATTGATAATAATATCTAACATCTCTAACCCGTTTTGTCAAACAGGGTTACCAACTCAGAAAAGGCTCCGGTACCTTTATCAATGCCCATCGGTAACTTCCACAACCGGAGCCCCTTAGGCACTTGTTTAAGCGCCTTAGACTGCTCCAAAAACAAATTATCAAGTTGCAATGCCCTGTATTTGACACAGAGCTTATCATACCTTGAAATTTGTTCCTCCAAACCACAAAAACTCGCCGATTGCAAGTCCGAGTAGGAAAAACCAGTAACATCACCAGCAAATACCGGTGCCTCCAACCATGACTGCAGGTCATGCACTCGCCTGCCACTCAACGCTTCACCCGACAGAGCTCGTCTAGCAGGTCGATCCCGATTGGTCGAATTGGTGCTTACACCGCTATTCTCCCTCTGATTGGATACAGGAACAGGCACACAAGAATCCGGAACTCCACGAGCAGCCGAACCACCAGTCAAATTGGAACCCGATTTACCCTTCGATTTAGAAACAGCATCAGCAAAGGAACTTTGAATATTGCAGTTCTGTCCTGGTGGTATGGAATCAGCCGTTCTAACAGAGGAATGCAATGTGAATAATTCCACTTGCGTGTCAGTAGGACTGACACTACCCATTCCTCCATCCTTACCATTGTCTTTTTCATAAGTTTTCAAAAGTTTATTAACAACCAATGACAGTTCCTTTAAAATACTCTCCATGGTCCACGCTTAGTCCCAAATCACTGGAAACAGGGTCGCAACACACTTCAGAAAGAAAAAAGGAATATGCAACCCCACAAGAGGGCAATGCACAAGTAATCAATAAAAAACGATAAGCAACAACTGCAAACAGAATTTCAGGACCAGCAAAGAACTAAACAGGAGATATTTAATAGCAACACATCCACCGACTAAGCGCTTTCACCTAAAAAGGCATCTTCAGAGTCGGTTAACACTTAACAAGCACCTTATTTAAACAATTATGACAAATTAATTGATGACATCAAAAATTCAAATACACCAATGAGCCAAAACACCACTGCTTAACTATTTAAAAAGACATTACCTAAATTTGAAACAACTAAAGCATTAGCAAAAAAGAAAATTAAGAAAATTAAGAAAATTAACATTCTTGCAACACATTTCTCAATATGACTAATCTAAACATTTAATTTAATAATTTTGAAACATAAATCCATACTATAAACTTTCAATAAATAACATTGAACATTAACAAGACATGAATAATAAAAAACTTATGAAAATG
The DNA here is from genome assembly GCF_019279795.1 of Protopterus annectens. Classification (NCBI taxonomy): domain Eukaryota; kingdom Metazoa; phylum Chordata; order Ceratodontiformes; family Protopteridae; genus Protopterus; species Protopterus annectens. The sequence continues at coordinate 1,337,824,053 of NC_056744.1, read as the reverse complement.
CACTTTATGTTATATACAATTTGCTTTATGCTTTAAAACTGGCTTGATGGATATATAGTCATTAATGCCAGGAAATCTCATGGCATTAAGCCTCACCTGCCATTCAACTTCCAATAGGGCCACCTTGTTACCTATGTCACCCCCTTGGTCTTCATAGATTCTATCTATGACAAAAAATAAAAAAAATTTTAAAAACCTTGCATTGACAACTATGTAAAAACAAAGCATTGTGTTGATCTTTATTTTTTATACTACGTATGTGTTCACTAATTCGATCACGCAGTCTACGTGTGGTCATACCCACGTAAAATGCATCACATGTAATACATGAAGCAACATAAACTAAATTCTTTGTATTACAATTGCACAGACCCGGGCAGGGTACTGTACGCTCAAAACCTTTTATACATAAATGTGTACCCTCACTAATGAACCTACAACATCTACAATTACCACACTAAGACATTTTAGATTTTCTAACTCTAGGTACTTTCTCCATTATTCTTTTAAATTTTCACCTTTGCTAAACACAATTCTAGGTGTTCTCCCAATAATATCCTTAGTTGCATTGTCCAAACAGTGATTCCATACATCACGTACAACTGTAGCAATCCCAGTGGCCTTCTCATTATATTTGAGAATGAGACATGGCTTCTCCATCTCTACATATTTATCAGTACTTTGCAAATGTACATCACCTGTCATATCTACACTACTTCTCAATATAGGGGAAAAGGCCGTATTCCTTTTCCTTACCACTTCTCTTTTCACCTTCAATAATAGCTTGAGTGGATAACCCCTATCCATCAACATACCTATAAGTTTATACATTTCCTGTCTAAATAGTGTTTCGTCACTAATTAATCTTGATATACGTACCATTTGTCCCTTTGCCACGCCTCTTTTTTGATAATGAGGGTGGCGACTTGTAAAATGTAAAAGGGAATTAGAATAACTATCTTTCCTATACAAAGTACTAGCTAAACCTTCACCATCCTTAAAGATAGTCAAATCCAGATAGTTCACTTTATCCACACTCCATACATGGGTAAATTTCAAAAAACTCGTAGAAGAATTTATATATTCAACAAACTCAATTGCACTAATCTCATCTCCATCCCACAAAATAAGCAAGTCATCAAGAAACCTATTATAAAGCACAATATTCACACAGAATCTGGATTGGAAGATGTAAGCTCTTTCCCATGCCAATAATACGAGGTTTGCAAAAATGGGCGCACACCGTGCACCCATTGCAACCCCAGAACACTGCTGGAACGTCTCGCCTTCAAATTTAATGAAATTATTTTTCAAAATAATTTCCATCAAATCACATGTAAAATTAATCTTACTCTTGTCAAAACTGGGACAAAGCACCAAACTTTCACGGAACATTTCCATACCCTCACTATGAGGAATAACCGAAAACAAATTAACAACATCAATTGTTAAAAAACAAAAAGTCCTATTACAGTTTCCTACAACTTTCAATCTCTCCAAACAGTGCCATGAATCCTTGATAATATGAACTACGTCACTTATAGTTGTTTTACAAATTTCATCCACAAATGCTGCTAGGGGCTCAGTCTTTGAGCCCCTAGCTGACACAATGGGCCTAAATTGTAACCGTTCTATTCCCTTATGCACCTTTGGGATGCCAAAGATGCTTGGAATAACAGGATATTTGACAGAAAGAAAATCAAATTCCAATTCAGTAATCTCACCCTGAAACAGGGCATCTAGTAAATACAAATCAATTCTTCTATAGGCCACATTTATTTCATTAACTGATACCCTTGTATATGTACTGTTGTCCTCGAGCAAAACCATCATGGATGTAGAATAATCAATTTTGTTCATCAAAACCATCCCCCCACCTTTGTCCGGTCTCATACATTTAATATTATTGGATAATCTCAATTCTTTGAGAACCCCTCTCTCATGTGGGGTGAGGTTGTCATCCACAGTGTCCCTCCCACCACATATTCTTCTAACCTCAAACTCCATAAGCCTTTCCAAAGCTGAAATTTCATTACTACTAGGTGGAATGAATGTACTTTTCCTTCTCAATCTAGAACAACTGTTGTTACAATTTAATGAAAAAAACATCTTTTTTATCATGAAAATAAATCTCCAAGTTCAATCTCCTCATAAAAAGCTTAATATTAATCAAGACTTGGGAAACATCTAGTCTAAAGCTTGGTACAAAACTAGTACCTTTAGTAAACAATTGAAAGTACACATCCCCTACTTCAATGTCAGTGTAATTGTAAATGAAAAACCTTGCTGTTTAATAACTTTACAATCAACACAAGAACCTGTTTGAATAACATTTATACAGTTTCCAATAACTTCATAATTGCTACAATTGTTATCACTATCACAAAAAGGTGATGCTTGTTCATGTACATTACCTGTAATATCAACACAATCCACATTCAGAGCCTCATACTCAATTAAATAATTATTATTATTATTATTGTGAGCATCCTGCAATGTCATACATTCATTACAACAAACACCCCCCCCATTATTAACACACATTAAAATACCAGTAGGTTTTGGCTCGACACAATCATTATTGTTATAACAATTATTCTGACAAGTGAAAGTCACTGAAACCTCCTCGAAGGGAAACCTCGTTGCCTGCCCTCCATGTGTCTGTCCACCCTCGTGGATCTCTGATCCTTGTTCATAAGTCTCTCCGACCTGCGAGGGCCCGGAACCTGCTCCAAAAAAACTTCCTCTTCAAAAACATTGTCTTGCATCCCTGCATTAACACTCTCAGATGTGTGAAAATTGCCAGAATGAAATCTCAACTGCTCCCCCTCCCCCTGTAAATAATTGTTACCAATACGGTTTTGTTGCGATTTATTACCTGGAGGGTAAGCATTGTGATTCTGATAATCGATTCTATCCCTTGTTAACTTCTTTTGCTTTAAGGCCTTGTTTTTAGCCACAAATGCTTCCAAGTTCCTTAGAACCCTTTGAAATTTGGCCTCATATTGATAAAATAACAAGTCAGAATTGATGCTTTCATGCAGTTTACAAATGTCATTCCGCAATGCTGCTAGTTTTACACCATTGTTATTGATAATAATATCTAACATCTCTAACCCCGTTTTGTCAAACAGGGTTACCAACTCAGAAAAGGCTCCGGTACCTTTATCAATGCCCATCGGTAACTTCCACAACCGGAGCCCCTTAGGCACTTGTTTAAGCGCCTTAGACTGCTCCAAAAACAAATTATCAAGTTGCAATGCCCTGTATTTGACACAGAGCTTATCATACCTTGAAATTTGTTCCTCCAAACCACAAAAACTCGCCGATTGCAAGTCCGAGTAGGAAAAACCAGTAACATCACCAGCAAATACCGGTGCCTCCAACCATGACTGCAGGTCATGCCCTCGCCTGCCACTCAACGCTTCACCCGACAGAGCTCGTCTAGCAGGTCGATCCCGATTGGTCGAATTGGTGCTTACACCGCTATTCTCCCTCTGATTGGATACAGGAACAGGCACACAAGAATCCGGAACTCCACGAGCAGCCGAACCACCAGTCAAATTGGAACCCGATTTACCCTTCGATTTAGAAACAGCATCAGCAAAGGAACTTTGAATATTGCAGTTCTGTCCTGGTGGTATGGAATCAGCCGTTCTAACAGAGGAATGCAATGTGAATAATTCCACTTGCGTGTCAGTAGGACTGACACTACCCATTCCTCCATCCTTACCATTGTCTTTTTCATAAGTTTTCAAAAGTTTATTAACAACCAATGACAGTTCCTTTAAAATACTCTCCATGGTCCACGCTTAGTCCCAAATCACTGGAAACAGGGTCGCAACACACTTCAGAAAGAAAAAAGGAATATGCAACCCCACAAGAGGGCAATGCACAAGTAATCAATAAAAAACGATAAGCAACAACTGCAAACAGAATTTCAGGACCAGCAAAGAACTAAACAGGAGATATTTAATAGCAACACATCCACCGACTAAGCGCTTTCACCTAAAAAGGCATCTTCAGAGTCGGTTAACACTTAACAAGCACCTTATTTAAACAATTATGACAAATTAATTGATGACATCAAAAATTCAAATACACCAATGAGCCAAAACACCACTGCTTAACTATTTAAAAGACATTACCTAAATTTGAAACAACTAAAGCATTAGCAAAAAAGAAAATTAAGAAAATTAAGAAAATTAACATTCTTGCAACACATTTCTCAATATGACTAATCTAAACATTTAATTTAATAATTTTGAAACATAAATCCATACTATAAACTTTCAATAAATAACATTGAACATTAACAAGACATGAATAATAAAAAACTTATGAAAATGCACTTTATGTTATATACAATTTGCTTTATGCTTTAAAACTGGCTTGATGGATATATAGTCATTAATGCCAGGAAATCTCATGGCATTAAGCCTCACCTGCCATTCAACTTCCAATAGGGCCACCTTGTTACCTATGTCACCCCCTTGGTCTTCATAGATTCTATCTATGACAAAAAATAAAAAAATTTTAAAAACCTTGCATTGACAACTATGTAAAAACAAAGCATTGTGTTGATCTTTATTTTTTATACTACGTATGTGTTCACTAATTCGATCACGCAGTCTACGTGTGGTCATACCCACGTAAAATGCATCACATGTAATACATGAAGCAACATAAACTAAATTCTTTGTATTACAATTGCACAGACCCGGGCAGGGTACTGTACGCTCAAAACCTTTTATACATAAATGTGTACCCTCACTAATGAACCTACAACATCTACAATTACCACACTAAGACATTTTAGATTTTCTAACTCTAGGTACTTTCTCCATTATTCTTTTTAAATTTTCACCTTTGCTAAACACAATTCTAGGTGTTCTCCCAATAATATCCTTAGTTGCATTGTCCAAACAGTGATTCCATACATCACGTACAACTGTAGCAATCCCAGTGGCCTTCTCATTATATTTGAGAATGAGACATGGCTTCTCCATCTCTACATATTTATCAGTACTTTGCAAATGTACATCACCTGTCATATCTACACTACTTCTCAATATAGGGGAAAAGGCCGTATTCCTTTTCCTTACCACTTCTCTTTTCACCTTCAATAATAGTTTGAGTGGATAACCCCTATCCATCAACATACCTATAAGTTTATACATTTCCTGTCTAAATAGTGTTTCGTCACTAATTAATCTTGATATACGTACCATTTGTCCCTTTGCCACGCCTCTTTTTTGATAATGAGGGTGGCGACTTGTAAAATGTAAAAGGGAATTAGAATAACTATCTTTCCTATACAAAGTACTAGCTAAACCTTCACCATCCTTAAAGATAGTCAAATCCAGATAGTTCACTTTATCCACACTCCATACATGGGTAAATTTCAAAAAACTCGTAGAAGAATTTATATATTCAACAAACTCAATTGCACTAATCTCATCTCCATCCCACAAAATAAGCAAGTCATCAAGAAACCTATTATAAAGCAAAATATTCACACAGAATCTGGATTGGAAGATGTAAGCTCTTTCCCATGCCAATAATACGAGGTTTGCAAAAATGGGCGCACACCGTGCACCCATTGCAACCCCAGAACACTGCTGGAACGTCTCGCCTTCAAATTTAATGAAATTATTTTTCAAAATAATTTCCATCAAATCACATGTAAAATTAATCTTACTCTTGTCAAAACTGGGACAAAGCACCAAACTTTCACGGAACATTTCCATACCCTCACTATGAGGAATAACCGAAAACAAATTAACAACATCAATTGTTAAAAAACAAAAAGTCCTATTACAGTTTCCTACAACTTTCAATCTCTCCAAACAGTGCCATGAATCCTTGATAATATGAACTACGTCACTTATAGTTGTTTTACAAATTTCATCCACAAATGCTGCTAGGGGCTCAGTCTTTGAGCCCCTAGCTGACACAATGGGCCTAAATTGTAACCGTTCTATTCCCTTATGCACCTTTGGGATGCCAAAGATGCTTGGAATAACAGGATATTTGACAGAAAGAAAATCAAATTCCGATTCAGTAATCTCACCCTGAAACAGGGCATCTAGTAAATACAAATCAATTCTTCTATAGGCCACATTTATTTCATTAACTGATACCCTTGTATATGTACTGTTGTCCTCGAGCAAAACCATCATGGATGTAGAATAATCAATTTTGTTCATCAAAACCATCCCCCCACCTTTGTCCGGTCTCATACATTTAATATTATTGGATAATCTCAATTCTTTGAGAACCCCTCTCTCATGTGGGGTGAGGTTGTCATCCACAGTGTCCCTCCCACCACATATTCTTCTAACCTCAAACTCCATAAGCCTTTCCAAAGCTGAAATTTCATTACTACTAGGTGGAATGAATGTACTTTTCCTTCTCAATCTAGAACAACTGTTGTTACAATTTAATGAAAAAAACATCTTTTTTATCATGAAAATAAATCTCCAAGTTCAATCTCCTCATAAAAAGCTTAATATTAATCAAGACTTGGGAAACATCTAGTCTAAAGCTTGGTACAAAACTAGTACCTTTAGTAAACAATTGAAAGTACACATCCCCTACTTCAATGTCAGTGTAATTGTAAATGAAAAAACCTTGCTGTTTAATAACTTTACAATCAACACAAGAACCTGTTTGAATAACATTTATACAGTTTCCAATAACTTCATAATTGCTACAATTGTTATCACTATCACAAAAAGGTGATGCTTGTTCATGTACATTACCTGTAATATCAACACAATCCACATTCAGAGCCTCATACTCAATTAAATAATTATTATTATTATTATTGTGAGCATCCTGCAATGTCATACATTCATTACAACAAACACCCCCCCCATTATTAACACACATTAAAATACCAGTAGGTTTTGGCTCGACACAATCATTATTGTTATAACAATTATTCTGACAAGTGAAAGTCACTGAAACCTCCTCGAAGGGAAACCTCGTTGCCTGCCCTCCATGTGTCTGTCCACCCTCGTGGATCTCTGATCCTTGTTCATAAGTCTCTCCGACCTGCGAGGGCCCGGAACCTGCTCCAAAAACTTCCTCTTCAAAAACATTGTCTTGCATCCCTGCATTAACACTCTCCGATGTGTGAAAATTGCCAGAATGAAATCTCAACTACATACCCTCCCCCTGTAAATAATTGTTACCAATACGGTTTTGTTGCGATTTATTACCTGGAGGGTAAGCATTGTGATTCTGATAATCGATTCTATCCCTTGTTAACTTCTTTTGCTTTAAGGCCTTGTTTTTAGCCACAAATGCTTCCAAGTTCCTTAGAACCCTTTGAAATTTGGCCTCATATTGATAAAATAACAAGTCAGAATTGATGCTTTCATGCAGTTTACAAATGTCATTCCGCAATGCTGCTAGTTTTACACCATTGTTATTGATAATAATATCTAACATCTCTAACCCCGTTTTGTCAAACAGGGTTACCAACTCAGAAAAGGCTCCGGTACCTTTATCAATGCCCATCGGTAACTTCCACAACCGGAGCCCCTTAGGCACTTGTTTAAGCGCCTTAGACTGCTCCAAAAACAAATTATCAAGTTGCAATGCCCTGTATTTGACACAGAGCTTATCATACCTTGAAATTTGTTCCTCCAAACCACAAAAACTCGCCGATTGCAAGTCCGAGTAGGAAAAACCAGTAACATCACCAGCAAATACCGGTGCCTCCAACCATGACTGCAGGTCATGCCCTCGCCTGCCACTCAACGCTTCACCCGACAGAGCTCGTCTAGCAGGTCGATCCCGATTGGTCGAATTGGTGCTTACACCGCTATTCTCCCTCTGATTGGATACAGGAACAGGCACACAAGAATCCGGAACTCCACGAGCAGCCGAACCACCAGTCAAATTGGAACCCGATTTACCCTTCGATTTAGAAACAGCATCAGCAAAGGAACTTTGAATATTGCAGTTCTGTCCTGGCGGTATGGAATCAGCCGTTCTAACAGAGGAATGCAATGTGAATAATTCCACTTGCGTGTCAGTAGGACTGACACTACCCGTTCCTCCATCCTTATCATTGTCTTTTTCATAAGTTTTCAAAAGTTTATTAACAACCAATGACAGTTCCTTTAAAATACTCTCCATGGTCCACGCTTAGTCCCAAATCACTGGAAACAGGGTCGCAACACACTTCAGAAAGAAAAAAGGAATATGCAACCCCACAAGAGGGCAATGCACAAGTAACCAATAAAAAACGATAAGCAACAACTGCAAACAGAATTTCAGGACCAGCAAAGAACTAAACAGGAGATATTTAATAGCAACACATCCACCGACTAAGCGCTTTCACCTAAAAAGGCATCTTCAGAGTCGGTTAACACTTAACAAGCACCTTATTTAAACAATTATGACAAATTAATTGATGACATCAAAAATTCAAATACACCAATGAGCCAAAACACCACTGCTTAACTATTTAAAAAGACATTACCTAAATTTGAAACAACTAAAGCATTAGCAAAAAAGAAAATTAAGAAAATTAAGAAAATTAACATTCTTGCAACACATTTCTCAATATGACTAATCTAAACATTTAATTTAATAATTTTGAAACATAAATCCATACTATAAACTTTCAATAAATAACATTGAACATTAACAAGACATGAATAATAAAAAACTTATGAAAATGCACTTTATGTTATATACAATTTGCTTTATGCTTTAAAACTGGCTTGATGGATATATAGTCATTAATGCCAGGAAATCTCATGGCATTAAGCCTCACCTGCCATTCAACTTCCAATCGGGCCACCTTGTTACCTATGTCACCCCCTTGGTCTTCATAGATTCTATCTATGACAAAAAATAAAAAAAATTTAAAAACCTTGCATTGACAACTATGTAAAAACAAAGCATTGTGTTGATCTTTATTTTTTATACTACGTATGTGTTCACTAATTCGATCACGCAGTCTACGTGTGGTCATACCCACGTAAAATGCATCACATGTAATACATGAAGCAACATAAACTAAATTCTTTGTATTACAATTGCACAGACTCGGGCAGGGTACTGTACGCTCAAAACCTTTTATACATAAATGTGTACCCTCACTAATGAACCTACAACATCTACAATTACCACACTAAGACATTTTAGATTTTCTAACTCTAGGTACTTTCTCCATTATTCTTTTTAAATTTTCACCTTTGCTAAACACAATTCTAGGTGTTCTCCCAATAATATCCTTAGTTGCATTGTCCAAACAGTGATTCCATACATCACGTACATAACTGTAGCAATCCCAGTGGCCTTCTCATTATATTTGAGAATGAGACATGGCTTCTCCATCTCTACATATTTATCAGTACTTTGCAAATGTACATCACCTGTCATATCTACACTACTTCTCAATATAGGGGAAAAGGCCGTATTCCTTTTCCTTACCACTTCTCTTTTCACCTTCAATAATAGTTTGAGTGGATAACCCCTATCCATCAACATACCTATAAGTTTATACATTTCCTGTCTAAATAGTGTTTCGTCACTAATTAATCTTGATATACGTACCATTTGTCCCTTTGCCACGCCTCTTTTTTGATAATGAGGGTGGCAACTTGTAAAATGTAAAAGGGAATTAGAATAACTATCTTTCCTATACAAAGTACTAGCTAAACCTTCACCATCCTTAAAGATAGTCAAATCCAGATAGTTCACTTTATCCACACTCCATACATGGGTAAATTTCAAAAAACTCGTAGAAGAATTTATATATTCAACAAACTCAATTGCACTAATCTCATCTCCATCCCACAAAATAAGCAAGTCATCAAGAAACCTATTATAAAGCACAATATTCACACAGAATCTGGATTGGAAGACGTAAGCTTTTTCCCATGCCAATAATACGAGGTTTGCAAAAATGGGCGCACACCGTGCACCCATTGCAACCCCAGAACACTGCTGGAACGTCTCGCCTTCAAATTTAATGAAATTATTTTTCAAAATAATTTCCATCAAATCACATGCAAAATTAATCTTACTCTTGTCAAAACTGGGACAAAGCACCAAACTTTCACGGAACATTTCCATACCCTCACTATGAGGAATAACCGAAAACAAATTAACAACATCAATTGTTAAAAAACAAAAAGTCCTATTACAGTTTCCTACAACTTTCAATCTCTCCAAACAGTGCCATGAATCCTTGATAATATGAACTACGTCACTTATAGTTGTTTTACAAATTTCATCCACAAATGCTGCTAGGGGCTCAGTCTTTGAGCCCCTAGCTGACACAATGGGCCTAAATTGTAACCGTTCTATTCCCTTATGCACCTTTGGGATGCCAAAGATGCTTGGAATAACAGGATATTTGACAGAAAGAAAATCAAATTCCGATTCAGTAATCTCACCCTGAAACAGGGCATCTAGTAAATACAAATCAATTCTTCTATAGGCCACATTTATTTCATTAACTGATACCCTTGTATATGTACTGTTGTCCTCGAGCAAAACCATCATGGATGTAGATGTAGAATAATCAATTTTGTTCATCAAAACCATCCCCCCACCTTTGTCCGGTCTCAAACATCTAATATTATTGGATAATCTCAATTCTTTGAGAACCCCTCTCTCATGTGGGGTGAGGTTGTCATCCACAGTGTCCCTCCCACCACATATTCTTCTAACCTCAAACTCCATAAGCCTTTCCAAAGCTGAAATTTCATTACTACTAGGTGGAATGAATGTACTTTTGTACTGCGTGATCGAATTAGTGAACACATACGTAGTATAAAAAATAAATATCAACACAATGCTTTGTTTTTACATAGTTGTCAATGCAAGGTTTTTAAAAAATTTTTATTTTTTGTCATAGATAGAATCTATGAAGACCAAGGGGGTGACATAGGTAACAAGGTGGCCCTATTGGAAGTTGAATGGCAGGTGAGGCTTAATGCCATGAGATTTCCTGGCATTAATGACTATATATCCATCAAGCCAGTTTTAAAGCATAAAGCAAATTGTATATAACATAAAGTGCATTTTCATAAGTTTTTTATTATTCATGTCTTGTTAATGTTCAATGTTATTTATTGAAAGTTCATAGTATGGATTTATGTTTCAAAATTATTAAATTAAATGTTTAGATTAGTCATATTGAGAAATGTGTTGCAAGAATGTTAATTTTCTTAATTTTCTTTTTTGCTAATGCTTTAGTTGTTTCAAATTTAGGTAATGTCTTTTTAAATAGTTTAGCAGTGGTGTTTTGGCTCATTGGTGTATTTGAATTTTTGATGTCATCAATTAATTTGTCATAATTGTTTAAATAAGGTGCTTGTTAAGTGTTAACCGACTCTGAAGATGCCTTTTTAGGTGAAAGCGCTTAGTCGGTGGATGTGTTGCTATTAAATATCTCCTGTTTAGTTCTTTGCTGGTCCTGAAATTCTGTTTGCAGTTGTTGCTTATCGTTTTTTATTGGAGCAATATAAACTATGTATTCACTACTACAAGTGAAATAATTCATAGCCCAACAAGTTTTGTTTATGTGACTTAAGGTTACAAAGGAGGAATTGCTAATAAATCTACATTGTTTACAATTTTTACATGCATATGTACCTTTTTTGGTATGTCCTTCCGCTACTGCAGTAACTGTAGTGATTTTCCTAGACTCTAACATATTTTTTATACTTGTAACTTTCTTATAAGTGAATTTAGGTTTCATACCTATTGTAGTTTCAAGTTCATTGTTTCCCAACAAAACTTTCCAATTGTTTTCAATAATCTTTTTATATGCCACATCTCAGCAACTATAGGTATAGGGAAAGCATTATAATAATTCCCAGTTGTGTTGTCCGGTACATCAGATGTACCAGTGATGTTTATGAAGCTGGAAATTGATGGTCTAATGATGAATGTTGTTAGTGCATATGCTCCACAAGTTGGGTGTGCGATGGATGAGAAAGAAAAGTTTTGGAGTGAGTTGGATGAAGTGGTGATGACTGTACCCAAGGGTGAGAGAGTGGTGATTGGAGCAGATTTCAATGGGCATGTTGTTGAAGGGAACAGAGGGGATGAAAAAGTGATGGGTAGGTATGGTATTAAACAAAGGAATGCAGAAGGTCAGATGGTAGTGGATTTTGCAAAAAGGATGGACATGGCTGTGGTGAATACGTATTTTAACAAGAGGGAGGAGCATAGGGTGACATACAAGAGTGGAGGAAGATGCACACAGGTGGATTATATCTTATGTAGGAGGGCCAACTTGAAGGAGATTAGAGACTGTAAAGTGGTGACCAGGGAAAGTGTAGTTAGGCAACATAGGATGGTGGTTTGTAGGATGACGTTGGTGATCAAGAAGAGGAGAAGGAGGAGTGTGAGTGCAGCACCAAGGATCAAATGGTAGAAATTGAAAAAGGGTAATTGTGAGGTGGAGTTCAGAGATGAGTTAAGACAGGCACTGGGTGGCAGTGAAGAGTTACCAAATAGCTGGGTAACTACAGCAGAGCTAGTAAGGGAGATGGCTAGACAGGTGCTTGATATCACATCGGGACAGAGGAAGGATGACAAGGAGACATGGTGGTGGAATGAGGAAGTAGAGGAGAGTATACAGAGAAACAGGTTGGCAAAGAAAAAGTGGGATTGCCAGAGAGATGAAGAAAGTAGACAGGAGTATAAGGAGATGAGGTGCATGGCAAAGAGAGAGGTGGCGAAGGCTAAGGATAAGGCATATGAAGAGTTGTATAAAAGGTTGGACACTAAGGAGGGAGAAAAGGACCTGTACAGATTGGCTAGACAGAGGGACTGAGCTAGGAAAGATATGCAGCAGGTAAGGGTGATAAAGGATAATGAGGGAAATATACTCACAAGTGAGGAAAGTGCGTTGAGCAGATGGAAAGAGTACTTTGAGGAGTTGATGAATGAAGAGAATGAGAGGAAGAGAAGGTTGGATGATGTGCGGATAGTGAATCATGAAGTGCAGTGGATTAGCAAGAAGGAAGTAAGAATACCTATGAAGAGGATGAAGAATGGAAAGGCTGTTTGTCCAGATGACATACCTGTGGAAGCATGGAGGTGTTTAGGTGAAATGGCAGCTAAGTTTTTAACCAGATTGTTTAATGAAATTTTGGAAAGTGAGAGGATGCTTGAGGAATGGAGAAAAAGTGTTTTGGTACCGATTTTTAAGAATAAGGGTGATGTGCAGAGCTGTGGTAACTACAGAGGGATTAAACTGATCAGTCACAACATGAAGTTATGGGAAAGAGTAGTGGAAGCTAGGTTAAGAAGGGACATGATGATTAGTGATCAGCAGTATGGTTTCATGCCGGAAAAGAGCATTACAGATGCAATGTTTGCTCTGAGAGTGTTGATGGAGAAGTACAGAGAAGGTCAGAAGGAGTTGCATTGTGTTTTTGTAGACTTAGAGAAAGCATATGACAGGGTGCTTAGAGACGAGTTGTGGTATTGTATGAGGAAGTTGGGAGTGTCAGAGAAGTATGTAAGAGTGGCACAGGATATGTACGAGGGTAGTGTGACACCGGCGAGGTTTGCAGTGGGAGTCACGGATGCATTTAAGTTGGAGGTGGGATTACATCAAGGATCAGCTTTGAGCCCTTTCTTATTTGCAATGGTGATGGACAGGTTGACAGATGAGATCAGACAGGAGTCCCCGTGGGCTATGATGTTTGCAGATTATATTGTGATCTGTAGTGAGAGTAGAGAACAGGTGGAGGAGACCCTGGAGAGATGGAGATATGCTCTAGAGAGAAGAGGAATGAAGGTCAGTAGGACTAAGACAGAATATATGTGTGTAAATGAGAGGGAGGATAGAGGAATGGTGAGGATGCAAGGAGTAGAGGTGGTAAAGGTGGATGAGTTTAAATTCTGGGATCAATAGTTCAGAGTAATGGTGAGTGTGGAAGAGAGGTGAAGAAGAGAGTACAGGCAGGATGGAGTGGGTGGAGAAGAGTGTCAGGAGTGATTTGTGACAGACGAGTACCAGTAAGAGTGAAAAGGAAGGTTTACAAGAGGGTAGTGAGACCAGCTATGTTATATGGGTTGGAGACAGTGGCACTGACAAATAGGCAGGAGTCTGAGCTGGATGTGGCAGAGTTAAAGATGTTAAGATTTGCACTGGGTGTGACGAGGGTGGACAGGATTAGGAATAAGTATATTAGAGGGTCAGCCCAGGTTGGAAGGTTTGGAGACAAAGCCAGAGAGGCACGATTATGTTGGTTTGGACATGTGCTGAGGAGGGATGCTGAGATCTGCTGTGGCAACCCCTAATGGGAACAGCTGAAAGAAAATTATGATGATGATATATATATAAATCATGGGATTAAAAATTGATGAATTATTAAGAGCTGAACTAGGAAAGGTTGGTAATAACTTGCACACCACAATGTACACAACCAGGAATATTACTCAACATTTTTATAACTGGAAAAAGACAAATCTGGTTATATTATAATGCATAGGTAAAGAAAAGCATTCAGTCTTACAATGGCTTAATTAAAATGGTATGCACAACCAGAAATATACATTACACTCAGTTTGATGAAGGACAGATGGGAGATTAAACATGTTACACCTGTCTTGGTCAACATTACCTGCAACAAAGAATGGATTACAGTAGAACATTTAATAAAAACATCACTGTGCATAATAGTGTGGTCCAAACAAGCACTAGAGGATTAATAACTTTATATGTTATTGAGAAGCATCTTTAGACTTGGCAAAACTGAGAGTAAAGTATAAATGACACTGAAAAGGGCATATGGCTACACTGCATAGGATGTTTCTTGTTGACTAAAGAATAACTGAAAATAATTGACTATCTCTTTAATATGTAGACATTTAAAGGTAGTAATGTCAAGATTCCAAAGCCTGCTAAAATGGACACCTTAAAAAGCAATTATTCAAATAGTTTTCTTCTGTGAGAAATATGAAAGTCCCTTTTTAAACATTTAATAGGTTGATGTGTTCCAGTTCTGTGGAGCAGGAGAAAATTTTATTTATTTATTTTTTTGTACATAGCTGTACTTCACCAGCTGCCAACTTTTTAAATTAATTAAACTGTTTATGACAGCTACTCACACTAAATGGACTACTTGTATGAATCATCATTAATTACTGCTCCTTTCTATGATTGCTTTTCTTCACTTGTGTTATGCATGCCATGCTTGAACTTTTATTTGCAGAATGAGCATTTTACTAATGAGCTAAGCAGATATTATCTCACCTTGCTTGCTTTGATGGTAATTTAGAAACTAAAGTCATATATTCCTGCCTTATTAACTTCTCACTTACAGTGTAAAACTTTTAAGTTTGTACTGTTGTTTTTATTGAATAAAAAATATAAAACATGGAGAGAGAGTTCCAGAAAGAAATATATAAACATGCTGCCTTACTGCATAGTAAAATGTTTATTTCATTAATTTATTATATTTTGTATACTTTTCAAATATAGCTGTTCAATTGATCTATGTGTGAATTTTCAGAGGTGACAAAAACACATATGACATGTATTCCAATGTCCCTTTGTGTACTAGTGATTTATACTGATTTGCCTATGTTATACATCATTGGACTTCTTCCCACTGAGACTCACACATACTACAGTACTACAGAATAGCTCTTGAGGATCTCCTAGACGTCAGAAATGTACTTTGGCCTTCCTCATATGATATGTTGTGTTGCACAGAAAAAGGCGGAACTCTGTCTCAGTCAAATAAACATAAGGTCGCTGTAATCCGTATCCCACATACTGCTAAGAGTTGACCTGTGTCCGCCATAAAAGGCATGTGTTGTGTTGCACAGAAAAAGACAGAACTCTGTCTAAAGCAAATAAACATAAGGTCACTATAATCTGTATCCCATAGACTGTTAAGAGTTGACATGTGTCTGGCATAAAAGGCATCCTCGGACCCAATACTGATGGATTTAGAAATACTCAGTTGAGGGATCTAAACCTCTTCTACAATATCAACAGAATGGTTTTGAGGGACAGCTTACAGAACACTCCCTGTCCACATAAAAAAAGTTCATTCCTGTCCATATTCAAGCACCATTTTGATCTATGGATGGGAAATAAAAAAGTTACCCCAGGATTGCTCCCTGGACTACTAATGGACAGAGGTAGCTCCTAAATGCTTTATCCCATCCATTTATGCATGCATGCATGCATACATGCATCAATCCATCCATCCATCCATCTATCCACAACCCCTTTTCCCATTTTTGCATGTGGAGTTGGGGTTCATAGGTTGGTACTAGGCTATCGGCCCAAGGACCTAAGTAAGCCTAGCCAACAAGGCTCCCTGGCTTACGCCACCCAGGAAAGTTAATTTCCTGTGCCCCTGTCGAGCAGAGCCACAGAAGTGATCCACGGGGTGTATTTCCTATTTCCCATCCATTCATCAAGATTTTTCATGAAAAGTGCTAATGAGGAACTTTGCTTGACATAGATGTGTAGCTTGTTCCAGAGTATAGGAAGTCTCTGGGACAGGAATCTATCCCTCCAGCATGTCCTGCTTATTGTGGTGACAAGGTTTATAGCGTGTAGCTCGGAGGAATTGGGATTTCTTTAGGTGTAGCATGTCCAACAGCTCTGGTTTTAACGTAGTTTTATATGTTAGGCAGAGATCTCCTTGGAGTAGGCAATATGCTACAGAGTAAAGCTGGAGTTTTTTTGAGATGGTCAGTGTAGGGAATCTGTCTGAGGTCAGTAATCCTCTTTGTGAGGTACTTCTGTGGCCTTTCCAGCTGCTGCAGATGTCTTGTGAGGTACATTCCCAAAGGGGCATTGTACTCTATAATGGGTCTGAGTGCCGAGTAGAGGAGAACAGTTACCTCTTTTTTCCTGGATGAGAACCCTTTTGTAATGAGGTGTGCCATGTAGAAAGATTTCCTGACTACTGTGGTGATGTGATTATCAAAGGAGAGACTACTGTCCACCTGGGTCCCAAGGTCTCTAATCACACATCCAGCATTAACTAGACTGCCATTTATGTGGTAGTTCATGGGGACAGAGTTTTTACCAAAGGGATGACAATGCACTTTTTGGCATTGAGCTTGAGGCCATGCCTCTGACACCAGGCATCTGTCTAAGTGAGGCCCTTCTGTAGGATGTCCACATCATTTGGGGACTCGACTATGGCTCCTAGTGTGAACTTCATTAACCAGAGGCCTTCTGTGTTAGCCTAAACTTCAAAGAAGTAGATACCAAACTGGAGAGGTCCCAGGACTGAACCCTGTGGTACTCCACTTGACACTGGTTTGAAGTCAGATTTGGAGTCTGCAACTTTTACAGTGTGGGTTCTGTCAGTGAGCCAGTTGGCAACCCATCTTGTGATGTAAGGATTTATACCTAGTTTAGTGAGTTTAGCTATAATTCCAGAATGGGAAATGGTGTTGAAAGCCTTGGAGGGTCAAGATAGGCTGTGTGAACCACCTTATCCTCGTCTACGGCTTTGGTAACTGCCTCAAAGAAGTCATTCAGGTTCAGAGGGCATGATCTGCCTTTCACAAACCCAAACAGGGTGGGGTCCAGAGTTTGGAGGTTACCAATGTCTTTGTTTATGAGTTCTATGATGATACGTTCCATGACCTTGCAGACCAGGCTCATCAGGCTAATAGGGTGATAGTTCCCAGGATCAGTGGTGGTTCCACCTTTGTGGAGTGGGATAACTGTTGCTGTGCACCATTCAGTGGGCACAAAGCCTAACATGAGACTATGATTGAACATGGTGTTTAGGTGGGGAGCCAGTTTGTTCTGAAGTTTGTGTAAAACGCAGCCTGGGATGCTATGTTTTTTGTTTTAGAGAGTGCAACTTTTACTTGCATAGACGTGATTACAGGGACTCTGCATTATTTCTGTATAGATATGGGCCCTTTAGGGGGTGAGAGAGAGGTAAAGTTAGCACTGAACCTAGGATGTTGGCAATATCAGTTGGTTCAGTCTTCTAAAAATAATTTTATCCATATGATTTATAATGGCCAGTACTTTTGGGATGTCCTAAAATGACCTTTCCTTTTTATCTACAATATTGACCTTGATGGAATGCAAACGATAGTGGTACCTAACACATGCCCTTTTTAATCTTGTTGAATTTGGAAATACACACACACACACACACATACACACACACACACACACACACACACACACACACACTAAAAGTGCAGTGCTTTAGGACATTTTAGCTATGTTACAATGCAGATGACAACCCAGTCTCCTGCATAACACAATTTGCTGTATTAGTGTCTGTTTGGAAAAATTTGCAACTAGGATAGTTTGTTCCAAATTCCTGTAATAAAACTGTTAGCAATCCATTAAACTTTGTACTTGATAGCTGATATTATTATTAGACGTCATATTGCTGATACCTGTGTTCCTTTACTGGAACTCTGATTCAAGGCTCTTGTTTGATAGAAGGAATAGAATTTTTCTTTGTGTACTTGAAATCTTTTCTCTCTTTGAAAGCTTTGAAAAAGGGCTTCTGGCTCATTGGTACATCACTGCTTGTGTTATTTATCTTGGCCTGTGCATATGATTTCATATGTACTTTTATAGTATCCATCTCCTCGCTGTTTATTACTAGCCTGTTATTTCCAATAAATTCGACTTAGGTATTTTTCATCTTTGTGAGCATTTATTCTCATCCTTGCAGATGTCTGCTCAAATCTGTGCAAAATCCACTGGGGAGTTTATTTTTATTTCTCTGCAAGCCAGGATTAATTTCATAAGGTATCACTAACTATAAAGGCCCTATGTAAGCATCTGTAACTTGTAGCATAAAAATAAATGAATTATATGATAATGCTGTATGGTTGAAGCCTGTGATAGTAAAAATTGGTTCTGACTAGTCTGTTTGCATAGTCCAACAACATTTATTTTTGTTTCCTAATTACAACAGCAGTCAGTCATGTCTTGGTGTCTGATGTCTGAGCACTTCAGCCTTCCCAGATTACCAGAATTCCCAAGATGGCTTTATCACTGGCCTTTTCACCTTGCCAGGAGTAGTGTGCTTTTAAAGCAGAGTCAAGTGGTCAGGCAAAAGATATGTGCCCCCGAATTCATGAAGTTTGCGCCAGGCGCAGGCGTAGCATAGGCGGCCTAATGCCAAATATGTCCGCCGAGCGATTCAGGTATGAACCAATCCCACATCCCCTACCGGCATATGCCAGAGCTACGCAGCCCTTGGCATAGGTATGCAAATCACCCCATGCCCAGTGTCTCACCATGCTAATGAAGGCATACAGTGATTCACGAAGTGGTGCAGGCATAGCGCAAGCCCATGGAAATGTAAACCAAAAAACACGGTTTACTTTTTCCCAAACAGAACATCGGGGTTATGGAAGCGGACCACATGCATGTATTACAAAGTTAACATATGCAAATGAACAAATACACTGCCAATGGCACAAGAAAAGATGCACAACACATAAAAAACAACATTTAATGTCATGTTCAAAGTAACGCACAATACAACAGCAGGGCATCTGTGTGCAAACAGGAATACAAAGGAAATATATAAAAATGGCAGAAAATTGCAATGAAAGACAAATTAGGATTGCACTATAATATGCAATGGTAGGTATGGCACACCACAAGCAAGGCGCAAGGGTTGCCAGGGGCCCGCGACAGTGTTCGGCACTGTAACTATGAATTAGTAGTCAATGCCATGCAAATGAGGCAGGTAATACTGAATCGCAAACGTCCCGCCGGATTAAGGATGTACATGATGACACAGCGCTATAACACTGAGGAGTGTATCAAAGGTGATACATGACATCAGCAGAGGGGTGTGCCACCATATCAGTAAGCACATTGGAGCAATGCAAATCTGGCCTGTCCGTTGCTAAGCAAAGCTGAAGGACAGGGGTGGGGAGGAGGGTATAGAACCGTTCAGCTGAGAGCACACATGGTGCCCGAAAGCGCATGTGTACGGGGATGAACTCGTGCCCGAAACCCGGTAAGTGGATGCACGCGCCGCGAACAATAGCACAAACAGGAAGGTCAGGGGAAGAAAAGAAGGAAATGCAGAACCAGGGTAATTGGCGTACTAATGAGCAATTAACACCAATCAACACACGGCGGCCAATCAACGGCAGTAGACAAGCCTGCATGCAGAAACCTGCAAAACAGAATAGGGGAGGCATAGGATTGCAAAGAAAGGTGTGGAGGACCTGGAATGCAAAGATAGGAGAACTGTCATAGCAGAGCAAAGCAAACCCACAGTAGATCGGCAATACCACACATTACGCAAGATAAGCCAAGTCTAGGAAAGTACAAATGAAAGAAGGCAGTTGGATGCATGCCAGCAAATGGTAGGTGTAACGTGCACAAATGTAAACGAAGGGCAGGAGGTAATTCACGGCATCCAAATGTAATGCAACACCAAAGGCAGCACAATAGCGGTTTTGTAAATAAAACACAGAAGATACCCTGTAGCCACGATCGTACATACACACCCTATGACATCATCAGTGTTCACAGCAAAACAGTATAAAGTGTGAAAGCACCCAACACACACCTGTGTATTCCCAAACACCGCACCATAGGTGTAAACAGACGGGGAACTTTTAAAATGTACATGTTGGGAGCTGCCATAACTGTGATTCATCAGCATGTGTTACAGACCGACAGTGTTGTGGAGGATGATGCCGACAACCACCGTAGGCCTCGGAGGAGGAGAAGAGTGTTCAGATCAAGGGTAACCTACCAGGGGCTACATGATCTGGAGATAGTAGAGCGTTACAGTGTGGACAGGGACATCATACAGCAAATAATAGAGCTGTGCCGGCCACGCCTGAGAACCAGAAACAACAGAGGGGAACCTATCCCAGTGGACACGAAGGTATGTGTAAGCTTGCGAATACTAGCCACAGGTACCTTTCAAAGGCCAACTGGAGATATAATGGGGATCTCACAGGCATCGGCATCCAGGGTACTACACCAGTTCCTGGATGCCAAGTTACCACATGCCAGTGAGCATATACACTTCCCCCAACTCAGGAGGAGTTGGCCAGCAATATGCGTCACTTACACCGTGAGGCAAACTACCCGGAGGTACTGGGTGCGATAGACTGCACGCACATACAAATTAAGTCACCACCCGGTGAGTATGGTAGGCGCTACATAAACTGCAAGGGATTCCACTCCATCAACTGCCAGGTCATGTGCAATTCCCAGGGCATTATCATGGATGTGTGTGCTGGCAGCCCTGGAAGCTACCACGACTCCCATATCTGGTATGCCTCACAGCTGTATCAGGTATTTGTCAGGGGGGACATCTCACATGGTCACCTTGTGGGGGATGCTGGCTATGCACTGGAGCCATGGATGATGACCCCTATCAGAAATGCATGCACACCAATGCAAGAACGCCATAATGAGGCACACGCATAAACCAGAATCATCATAGAGCGTGTGTTCGGGATGCTGAAATCACGGTTCCAGTGCTTGGACACATCTGGTGGAGCCTTGCAGTACTCTCCAGGCACGTGTGCCCACATCTTCATAGTATGTGCCATGCTACATAATATGTTCCTGCAGAAACAGCTGCAGCAGGGTCATAATGGGGGAGGGCCTCACAGCCCACCACAAGTGCCAAGGCCAACACAGGCACAGAGGGATCCAGACCATGGACACACTGTGCCAGCCCCAGTAGGCAGATGGAGTGTGTCCAATATGCCTACGCCTTGGCAAAGGGAATGTATAGCACATACCTTGACAGTGTAGGATCCCACAGACTGACACCCCTCCCCACCTGCACACAGTAACATGGATGGAACACAAACACAACCACCTGTAAATTGTGATGTATGGGTGGCCCACTGTGGAATCCTAATTAGGCAGCACTCAAACATTGTACATGCAACAGCCATGGGAACATGGAACTGTCAACACTGGAACAGTAGATGCGCCCATCACCATCTGTCGGTGCTGTGTGTATAGGTACCCAGTTACATCGGTAGGTACACGCCCAATTGTCAGAGGCAAAACACCAAACGGGAAAAACAGTGACACCCGTCGCCACAACATCGAGTAAGCAACTGTCGCGTACTGGAGCAGAGGCAATCACGGGAGCACATGTGTGTAAGCATTGTCCTACACACAGTCATCATGGATTACCCGCCATGTTACTGAGGGGCTCCACAAAATGTAATCATGGATGTAGTGTCAAGGCAGGGGATGTACCCATGACAGGCATTAGTCACCCTGGCATGCTGCATCCACAAATGTATGAAGGTGTAGCAAATTATCAGGTGTACCTAATTGTGATATACATACCCAGTGCTGGAGTACAGTCAGTAAACATCACAAGGACATACCATTAACTGAACCCATCAAGTTGTAAACTAACGGAGTCTTCCATGTGAGTGCAGTGTGGAGTAACTGCTGTAGTGTACTGCACATACAAATTGACATAATTCTTGAACAACCTCCAAATGTCCAAGTGGTACATGCAGTGACTGTCGTCCATGTTCCTGGTCCCACGTCCTGCAAGGGATGTCACATAATCCCGACGGCACGGGTAATGCATTCCGGATGCAGGTCATCAGAATATGTGTAGCACACATTAGCGGGAATAAGCGTTGCCCACAGCTGGTAAGCGATGTTTAAATACAACTATACAGATATGCGCGAAACAGGGCTAAGTGTCACCGACCATTGCGCAGATCACGGTAAATGATGTACAGAACAGGTGACACCAGCATTAGTCACCCCTGAATAAATAGCGCCTGCTCTGAAGGGTAAAATGACCACTGCCAGGAGTGGAACAGGCAGTCATGTACACAATCACCCAACATTATTGCTAGGCAAGATGTACGTATGGTAGGGTTGCCACAGTTCAAATGACCAATGTGGGACATACACCAGATGTCAGCAGGACGACACACACCCATCCAGGATGAAAAACAGAATGACAGTGTTTTGCATAGATAAAAAGCTTATAGTCTAGTAATGGTCGCAGGTACGTGTTCCGTGTCCTGTAACATGTAGGTGGATCAGATACAGAATAAGTGTGTCATGCAACTATGACATAAACTATAGGGAATATGTTTGTCCCAAAGTTGCAGGACATTTGCTATGTTCACAAATATTTTGCAGGACACAACTGCATAAAGAGGGATTGTCCCTCGCAAAGTGGGATGGGAGGTAATCTTAACCTATGGCAGGTGTGTAATGTGACAGGTACAGACACAAATGTGTGGAGTCCAGGAAACACAGTATACACTGACAAACACACAATGAAAGGTGTAGCATGCCTGTCACCACCCCTGTCCGAGATATGTATATATATATATATATATCTAAACATATATAATACAGATAGAAAGGGCGATAGTGTGATATATGTCAATATAGAAGGGGTCACTGGCATCTGCAAATATATAGATAGGTCGACGACATTCTAAACACCTTTGAGGTACAAATAAGCAGGATACTGCCAACTATGGAACGTGTCACACACCGACACGCATAACCAGGAAGATGAAATACAGAAAGAACACAGTACTGGAACAGTAGAACTGCGAGCAATAGGATGATAGTAAGGATATGTAGTCACCGCTGTTGGCGGTGCGGTTCATGTAGGTACCGTGTACAATGGTGGTTGTGAGTGATGTAACCTGTGTATGTGTGCGTTGAGGGTGCCATGTCTGTTCCCATGTGATTAAAGTGTGTGTGTGTGTCTGCATAGTGTGTCTGTAGGTGGCAACTCAGAGGTAGATGATTAAGGTAGGTGTGGGTATAGCTATCCATAGGCATGCGGTAAACACCTGTCCCTCATTGGGAGGGACAGCCCCCCCCTGGGCAGGTGTGTCCTGACATGAAACATTAGAAAGGGCTACTGTCCGTGAGTGTAGGACATTAGTATGTCCCACATAATATGCAATAGTTGCAGGAAATACTCATGCCTGTATGTAAGAAATGGAAATGTTGCATGCAAACCGATAAGTAGTGAAGGACCAAGAACAATAGGTATGTAATGAGGATAAAAGTATGTGCTATCCTGTGTACTGACTGTATACCAGGAAAGTAAAACAAAAACAACTAAGAAATACAGAAGGAGAGCTGAACTATTGAATAACCAACGTGCTGTCCAAACACAAAAGTGTTCAAGTAAGAAACCAGCAGCAGCAAAACAGTCAACCACGGAGTATCCAAGATACGTTTAATTGAAGCGAAGTTCGTTTGCAACAATATGCAAACTTATTTTGGATACTCCGTGGTTGACTGTTTTGCTGCTGCTGGTTTCTTACTTGAACACTTTTGTGTTTGGACAGCACGTTGGTTATTCAATAGTTCGGCTCTCCTTCTGTATTTCTGTGTACTGACTGTGGCCATATGTAAGCCTGTAAACACCACTGTGTGACCCACAAGTGTCCAACTATGGCCATATGAAAAGGTGGCATGCCATGTGACAGTGGGTCTGACACCAACACCACTGCAATGACTGTAAATATCTGGGACAGACATACACGGGATAGCGTTCATTTACAAATATCCCTGCACATATCGCCATACATCCGGAGGTATGGAAGTATCAACCGCACCTGCATACCATATAAAAACCAATTAACAACTGCCCAAAGTAAATTCCCATAATAGACGTCTATTAAGTTATAGCACTGTAATTAGGGAAGGGGCCCACACACATATATGGACTACGTAGAAATGCAAGCCCCACAAAACTGTATATGCTACGTAAACCTGCCTACATCCCCCACACTGTAAACAATAGCAATACAGACTGTAACCACAGCCCAAACATCTAGTTAGTTAATTACATCTGCTGAACTGTTGACATACCTTGTGAGAGACATTTAAAGGCACCATGCAAAATTTTATCCGTCGTATAACGGAACAAACGGCGATGTTACAGGTGTTTGCAATAGTCCTTTATTAGATGGGTGGGATGACAGATACAGTCACAGGTAGAACCACATACTCAAGCCATCATACACAATCCACAGGGGACATGACCCCAAAATAGTCTTTGCTCTACACAAAGCAGTTGCAATTACACACAACAAAGCACAATACAGGCCGTCTCCCTAAAGGCAGGGCAAATGGCCAATGCCCAGGTGGAGAATTCAATTATACCCCACTGCTGCTGTGTAATTGGCGAATGGAGTAGCTGCACAGCTGAAGTGCATGGAATTAGTCACACTGGACCACCAATTGGCGGCAGTAAACCACATGTTGCAGGTATAGACGTATATAAGGATGACTTGCCAGATATGCAAACTGTATGCTCATATCGTATAACAGTTGAAAGATTGATACAGAAGAGCGAGATAGAGATGAAATACCAGAACGATATCAAGGTATGTATAACACTAACGGTATGTATAGTATGTTCTGTATTACGTAATGTCAGTGTATGCATAGTCTGGTTTGCGGTAATTAACAGTGTCTGCCATGCATAAAGTGAGGAATGGTATTTATGTAGTGATGTCTTGCTGATCATACTAATGCTTGCAGAAGATGTGCGTCCAGCAGTGGGCCACACGGTAAACAGCACAGACACCACAAGGGATGCAACATGACGGCATTAAACAGAACAATGTCATACGACCCGCCGTCAGTGGCAGGGTATGTCCAATAAGTACGTGCCATAGCAGGGGATGGTATATGTAGATATACTGTAACAGTACGCATGTGTATGGGCATATAACGTCAATGACATGTCTAAGGTGGACCCCCTGTGCAAGTAATGGTTGAATTATGGGATACCATGTAAAACATGTGTAATGTATAGTACAGTAGATTGATACATCAGATATGTTACACAGGAGAACAGGCATATGATGCATAACAAAGGTATCATATAGTGATGTGAGTAGTATGTAATTAAGATATGTATAAACAGTTATGATGAAATAACTATGTATTACACTCTGTGCATTTGCAAAGGATGCAAACATTACTCCCATACTAGAATAGCAGAAGAGATGTGACAGACAAACATAAACATGATTGGCGTGTACAATAACAGTATACATATGGCCCTTAGTCACAGAACATTGTTATAGCGTGACAGCCAATCTAACTGGAATGGCTATACCAGTAAACATGCACAAAGGACATGTAATAGCTGCACAGGTTCATAGTGGGGTACCATGAAGTCTGGCAAGTCAATGTGTAATAACAACAACTACAGTGTGCACACCAGTGGCACCTCTCCAGGGTAGTGTCCAGTGAACAGAAGAGCTATGTGTAACCTGCATCACTGCACAGTACAGCCACTGCAGTGATCCCTGGCGTACATGTGTCCACCATCCAGCAAGTGAGGTATCACATGAACACTGCTACTGACTGTCCATGCGTGATATACATAGGAATCATGTCCAAAAGCATGGTGAGTGTCCGGTCTGGGAATGCAACCCCCAAGCACATGCCACACACAGTCGCATGTGTGCACATATCCATGAGCGTCATGGTCATAGTGGCTATTGTGTATGTCATGTATGCGGAGTATATCCATAAACATATTTGCAGACATGGACCCTGTCTTTGCAGCAGACATCACCCCTGAGTATGTAGTCTGCAAATGTGTACAGACGTGGTGTCTGTACATAAGCCACATACATTAACAGTCGTAGCTCAATAAACATCATGGTGTTTTAATGTTGGGTTATGTAAAGCTGTTGTATAAGGAACACCCTACGTGGGGTGTTGTACCCATGGATGTGTGTATACGTCCGGTGTTCAGAGGTACAATGGGTGCCTATGTACCAGCTACACACCCAGTACAGACATGTGTGAACACATAGAAGGATATCCATGCCACAGTGGCAATGTGGTAATCACAGGAGTGTGGGTGACATACATGTGTCTTACAAACATGTACAATGCAACATGTATGTAGGGTCTAACACCTATGTGATAACCAGTGGGAGGATGGTGTACTGCAAAGGTGATGTTCACACCAAGTGTCATGCAGGTAGAGGCCATGCTGTTCATATCGGTATCTGTCACAGTGACACCCATATGGATGGGGTCTGTATCAGCTGGTGGAGCAACAACGGCACTGGGTATGCAGTGGTCTGTAAAGCTAGGCAGGGAAGTCCCCTCAGTGGTAGCCTGTACCTCAGGGAAGCATATACCGAGCATGAGGGCCCCATGACTGAGGACTGTGGCAAGCCAAGTGTAACTGAATTGCAGTTTGTGATATGGTATGCCACCCTCAGTGTGTGTGTCCCATCCATTAGCCACATTGCATAACATCCGGAGGCATATGTTGTGATGTGCAGGTGGATGTGTATGTAGTCAATACCAGAATGGAGAACGGTGCTGAATGGCAGCGAGAGGACAATGCAGGCTGTGTGGATACCCATGTCATCATCAACTACTCTGGCGACTGTAGGAAAGGTGTTCAACCGGTGAAGGAGGCATGCTGTGGCCCCAACAAGACCAACACAGCTGGCATCATAGGACTGGAGCACAACAAAGACTCGACGAATGATGTCCATGATGATGTGCCCTATAGCCATGCATAACAGTCCAGTGAGGTGTGTAGAGCAATAGTCCCAGTCGTGCAGTGTGGCGCCACCTGTGAGGAGTGTTACTGTCGCTGTGTGCCAGTCAAGGGCCACAATGTCTGGTACAAGGCTATTACTGAATATGGTGTCTCAGTGGGGAGACATGCTGTTCAGAGTTCTGTGGACATCACAGCCTGGGATATTGCAGGGTGACAAGGGGCCTGTGTCCTAGGACATATAGAGTGCAGGTCAGTACTGTGTAGATGTGACTGCAGGTACACTGCAATGTACCTGCAAGGAATGTGGCCCTGCAGGGAGTGAGAGGGTGTAATGTTAGCAATGAAGCCATCAGACAGCATGTTGCCAACATCACCTGTTACTGTCATGTTTCAGAGTGACAGTTGTATGTGAGCAGATGTGGGTATTGCATACGACTACCGACATACCACCATAATGCCTTGTGGTACATCTCGGAATGTGTCGCAGTAATGTGTATGTAGCTAGTTATGGTGTATGTGATGTGGGATCCTGTGTCCCTACCGAGGCTGACCACTGAGTCACCCTGCCCATGGGAATGTACACCACTGTGTAACATCCCCCACCTGTTGTTGTACAGTATGTCCGTGGGACTGCACCGCCAGAGTGTCGTCTGTATTCTGGTGTGTACCAGCATGGCTCTGTGTGGAATAGCATGAACCACATTGTCGTGTACATGCTATTGAAGTGCACTGGGGTATGTCTCAGCATTTGCATGTACACTGTCCACCTGCACGGGTGTCACAACAACAACTGCTGCTGTCAGACGACATCTGTAGTTGGTGTTGTAGTACTCATCTACTGTGTATGCTGTGAAGTGTGTGGTGCAGGGATGTGGCTAACAAGGGTGGGTAGCAGATGTTCGGATTCCACCAATGAGGGGATAACCGCAGGTGTGTAACAGCAGGCACGTGTTGGTAGTGTCCATGTCAAGGATACTGTTGGTCTTGGAGGTGGTGTATGGGTCGAACCAGCTGAGCGGAGGTCATGACTCATGCACAGTGTACGCCTAATGTGCCAGTACATGTGCGGTTATCACAGTTAAGTGTGGGTTACTGTCAGTCTCACATTAGTAGCAGCAGTAGTTCCGGACACAGTTATATGCACGTGGAGCACCTGTGATGCATTGTGCAAAGTAACCACCCGGGATGTGTGTACAACATAGTGGAATATGGGGACACCTCAGCTGGGAGTGTACCAGTCCAGGTACGTGCCTGAGAGGTACTGTCTGTCTATACCCAGTCATTGCAGGTGTGCCCGCACAGCCAAGAGGCAGGTCCCAGTCACTGCAGAGATATATCAGTGGTGCAGTATCAGGTGTGCCTTGCCTGCATGCGTTACAGAGGATGATGTCAAGCATTGTGTGACATGACCACATGCTTCGCTAGCCAGTTCCCATTCTGGTAGTGACTGTTATTGGGCACTGTGCAAGACAGGCAGTATAAAAGCAGCAAGAGTCCAACATGTGATCCCTACTTCCAGTGCTAACAGGTGCAGGTCAACTGTGCCACAGCATCATGTTGTTTGGCCGGGTCTGTCAAAGTGGATGTATACGAGATGCCTGTGGAATGACAGCAGAAGCATGGACAACTGTTGAGAGTGACACAGTCGTTCGTACTACAGTGGTAACAGGTCCGGATGAACGCAAAATGCTTCCCAGGGCATGGACCACACCATCAGGGTGACAACACTGGTGGGCTATCGCATGTCCCTGCACACATAGTCTGTGCCTTGAGTGACAACTTCAGTCACACAAACCTGGAAGGGGAGTCACATCGTACCTGCTGACTTGTGGCATGTGTACATAGGTTATGTTGCAGAACCAGTTACTGGACAGCAGGATGTAAGTGACTATCACCTTGTGTAGCCTGCTGAGTGGAACAGCAGTGTGACTGCCGACAGTCACCTAAGACAGGTGTGTTGTGTATGTTATGACACCCTATTGGCTGTATGTGATGGGCACACGTGTCTGTGGGCTATAGGTTGGTGTGGTTGTGTTTGGCGATGTGGGCTGTCATCGGTGCCCACACAGAGTATGGAGGGGTACTGTACAAGGTGTCTCCATATGTATGGCCTGTGGTGGGGATCATGTGGGACCATGTGTTGTGTGGGGTGCGTTGCCAATGTTGCACAACCCCACATGACTGTTAGGTGCAGTCAGGGTTGGTGAAAGTATAACCCCCAGCAGGGCTGCATATGTGCATCACCCACAGGCTGTACTGTTGTATGTTGGGAGGTGTGCATTGACTGTGGACATGAGAATAGCTCTATTGCCACATGTACAACATAGTCATCATAGTGACAGGCAATAGCACCGGTATGTGCCAGTTGGGCATGCCTGTATATAAGTGGTACGTGGCAGGTGGACAGGCCATAGAAACCACCATGTCTCATGAGGTATGTGAGTGATGTGTGTACGAAAGCTGTTGTACAGTTGTCAAGCTGGAAATCTATGGACAGACAGTGTACCTGTGAGGACTGGTGTGAAATGGGTGCTCAACTAAGCAGTAGCTCATAACGTGCCAAGAAGCTCTGAACAAGTGATGAGCATGCCCATACATCACATATAGGGTGTTGTATACTATCAACCCAAAAGTGTTGACAACACTCATGATTGTTGGCACCGCATCAGAACACTGCCGGGTATGGGCTGCAGGTCCATGAGCCATTATCAATGTAGATGTTAGCAGTACAGATGTACAAGACAGTACAGATGTTTGGCTACAGATGCCTGTGTATGTCACAGTAGTGTTCTACTAGTGGTCTGTTGACAGACTCACAACTACCAAAGGTGCTACAGTGGCATGTGCATATCACACAGTGTCAGCTTCAGTAAACCAGGGTTAATGTGTTGTACCCCACCCGCAGTGTAGCCCATACCACACAGACAAATGTCAGCCATCTGTGTATGTGATAATGTGAATGGCCACGACCTATGGGCAATTGTTGTCACAGTGTTGTGAACAACATACAAAATGGGCTGTGTGTGTGATGTGTGTGACATATTTCCACATTCTGCTGGATGATATCAGCAATGACACCACTAGGGGAATACCCCTGTACCCATTAAGAAACACCTAGGCTGTGGTCAACAGTATGGACACTGTGTTAGGGATAGTGTAGTATAGTACACCTCCCTGAGCTGGAGACATTTCCCTGGCCCTTTAGGTAGTCATCCGAGGTACACATGACATGACAGGGTGGTATCCATGAGCACTGAGATCATTGGACAGGCATACACAGCAACCATGTGACCAATATTGGAATACACATCACCCTCCAGGGCTAGGGCCCATGCGTGTATGGCCGATACCAGCCTCCACAATGCTCACCTCCAGTATGCAGCATGCTATCCACCTTGCATACAGACATATGCTACACTATGCTGTTAGACATGCTACATGTCCATAGCCTGATCTGAAAGACATACATCATGGACAACCACCGTCCCACGACTAGGATGGCCACATGCTGACAGATCCCTGTACCATACCTGTGACATATGCCCGCCATACCATGCAGCCCTGTCCACATAGCTGCACATATCATCCCTGCCATAGATGGCCATATGGTAGATGTAGTATCATCTATCTGGATCAGTAATGTGTCACTGATGCCCCTCATGGTGGCGTAATGGGTGTCGGATACAGCTAGAAAACCCAGCCCGTACATGCTATAGCCGATAACCTTACCTGCGAATGACGTCCAACTAGCCATTGTCCCATGTCTATTAAAATGTGCAACACAGGTGATCCGTGGCAGGATGTTGAACAGCTGTGCAGTGTAGATATCTATGGAAAAACAGATGCATGTACAGGTTTCCATGCCTACTTGGTGCATTGTCACAGCCCAAGTCCAGTAAGGCTGTGTCTGTGTTGATATGTGACATATCCACAGCATCTAGGTCAACAGCATTACCGTGGATACATCAGGCATGGGTAGATAGGTAAGAACACCAGTGCATGCAAACAGACATGTCCAGATGGAGACTGACGTCACATGCAGTAGGAACACTAATGAGGTGACACACATATATGGGGATGATATCCAATGCATACTGGGTGTTACATGTGTGGGATGCATACATGCCACTTGTGTTAGTGTCATGTTGATTTGCAAAGATAACTGTGCGAATGTACTAGAATGTATGTGCAGCAGTATCACTGTACATGTCTGTAAATGTGACCTGTCACCTTCATCATGTCTTACAGATAATGCCGCATACATGCCTACCAGCATATAGCCGACAGGAGGATGATGTTGTAATACTTTACCTCCATGAGAACTACAAGGTGTCATTTAGCCATGTGCCACAGCATGCACAGCAGCGGGATGACCTGTGACAGGATCTTCGCAGGAGGGTCAATGAAGTGGGCAGCCACAACCGCACCTACCAGCAGGTGCGCAGACACTGCACGGACCTCATACATCATGCAAAACAGCATGCCACTGTAATCGCCAGGGAACAAGGTGGTACGAGTGGTGGGCCACCAACCCAGCCTCCATTCACACACACAGAGGAGCTACGGGCCAGTCTGGGAACACCCTCGGAGCAGCCTCCACAAACAGTAGCCGCCATCATGGAGATGGGTGTCTCCCAACCAATGAGCCTGGAGTTGCCTGGTAAGTCAGTACTGAACATATGGCCAGTATATCCCACGTGTGTGCATGTGTCAGTGTACATCATGTAATGTAACAACATATGCAAGGTATGTGGACACACATGCTTCATGCTACCTTGTGTAGGCACCATACCTCTGAACTGTACGGGTATTTGCAGGATGTCCAGATGTCTTCCTCATATTGCCGGTGTGTTCCCCTTAATATCTGTCCCTTTCTGGCAAATAGCTGAGGAATGGAGTCATTAAATAATGACATACAGTAGTGTTTACGACTGCACATTCCATTGCAAACACATGTGCATGCAAACCTATTGGTCTATCAAATATCCAGGTTAGTAAGAGCAAATTGTCATAGTTGTCCCTATATGTCCCCCATCATAGTAGGCTTTGTCCACATTTATTGTTCTAAGAGGTTGAGAGGTATGGTATGCACACATGTGCTGACTATATGCTATTGTACAGGTGAATGAGTTAACCTGCACTGTGCACCCTGTGGCTGTCATACAGTCATGGATAATGTTCATACTGCTGTGTCACCCTATACAGGTACCTCTGGGGTGCCGCACAGACAAGAGTCCATTGCAGGTGAGTCTATCATCAGTATCAGGCATGTCAAAGCATAGATCTATTCGCCATGTGGCCAGTTAATACATGGATATACAGGTCGCATCACCCATAATCCACACAGGCCACCCATGTGCAATATATACAACAGAAATGATACACAGACATGAAACTACAGTATTTGTCATTGCTACATGTGTGTCCAGCTGTGCATACAACGGTGGAGGTTTTCTACAACGGAGGCATATGTACTATACAGTGGAACAACATGTGTGGTTCACAAACCAGTACCACACAGTGAGCAGTGATATGGGCAGACCACAGGCATCACCATTGTGTTATATGCCCCTGCAATGGTTTCACACACTGTGATGTTCCATCCGACATGTCTGAGACACGTAGCATTTTGGTTGCAATATTGTCACAATTTCCCATAACCCATACCCCACATACCACACATACACCTGTTGTCTGCATAGCCCTGTGGATGGTGACATAACCAACATCTATGGGTGTATATCAAATGGAACAACACAGACATGTGTGATAGATAGCCATCACATATATGACCAACACATATGCACACATGGCCATGGGGGATGGCCAGAGACACGTAGCCACACAGAAGACGGGATGTGGGTACACCCTGTCCCACTTTGTCCACACATGATCCAAGTACAGCCATACTAGATCGATTGTACAGGTGATGTGGTACGCTGCACATCATAAATGCCTGTGCACAACTAGTGGAGTTGTCAGTGACATGTACCTCATAAGATGTGTTGAACATGATGTCTGTGTCATAGCATGACTGTAGTCACCTTCACAGATTCCACTGACAGTGACACCAGGCCACAGACACTGTACTTTCCCCCCTGCTGTAGGACATCACTGTTAGCAGTGCACCATGTGTGTGTGGTACATCAATGTCATGTGTGAAATGATGACATGACAGGTCCGCTATGTGTGGACATGGTTGCCAGGCAGCTAACACTCTGTAGTCATTGTGCAGGGGCGTCATCTGTATGTCCTCCAGTGACCTGTCACATGACACAGCATGGTTGGGTGTGTATACACCTCTGCATCGTAGGTCACAATCCACAGGTATGTCATGGGTATGCATGCAGTTCTGGATATGCAATGTGTACATAACATGCACTGTTAAGCAATATGGATGCCTCATGATGCCATGCAATGGCACAGTGTCTGTACATCACACTGTGCAGCAATGTAGATGGCCCAGTCCCCTACCATGCCCATGCACATTTGCTCAACATGCATTCTATCTGTAGGGCATATGGACAACACCACAATGTGATACTCGGTATGATGCTGTACATGTGTCACGACACCATTGTGTCAGGCATGCATGCATGTTAAAGAACATGTCAGCAGATTACATGTCAAGGTCACGTCAGCCATGTGTACTGTTATCCTGTTCTGGTCCACATGGTGTATCACGGGGATGCATGCATACTACCATGATCGTGTGAATTGCATGGATAATGATATGACACCTGCCTGCTGTAGTGTGCATTCCAGGGGGTATGCTTACAAACACTATTGATGTCTGAGCTGCATGCTGTCAGCTGTATCACAAGCATGCTGCATGCCATCTGTCATCTCACATGCATGGTGTGTCAGTGTGTGTGTGTCGGTGTGTCAGTGTGTGTGTCGGTGTGTCAGTGTGTGTGTGTCGGTGTGTCAGTGTGTGTGTCAGTGTGTCAGTGTGTGTGTCAGTGTGTGTGTGTCAGTGTGTCAGTGTGTCAGTGTGTGTGTGTGTGTCAGTGTGTGTCAGTGTGTCAGTGTGTGTGTCGGTGTATCAGTGTGTGTGTCAGTGTGTCAGTGTGTGTGTCAGTGTGTTAGTGTGTCAGTGTGTGAGTGTGTCAGTGTGTGTGTGTGTGTGTGTGTGTGTCAGTGTGTCAGTGTGTGTGTGTGTCAGTGTGTGTGTGTCTATTGTAATGTAGAGTATTTATTTGCATTCATAGGTGATGTAGGTGGGTTACCCTCCTGCGGTCCATCTGATAGTGTCCCCTCAGATGCTAGCAGTGATGAACATATGCACGAGGTACAGGCAGGGATGTCAGGGGAGGAATCTGTGCCAACGGTTGCCATCCCAGCTATGTCCCCCTCTTCCCCGCACACAGTTCAGCTGCCAACACATACTGCATCTACAGTGGCCATAGAGGAAGGACAATCAGCATTTGTTAGCATTGAACAGGAACATGTGGTGGCTACAGAAGGTGTGCCTTCACACCATGATGGCAGTATACTGACTGCAGATGTGCCACACAGGCATGTGGCTGGTGCTGCTCGTAGGAGGACCTCTGGCAGACATGCACCTGCAGGACATAGCACAGCAGCTGGGATCACCAGACGCATGTTCCAGACTGTATTGGTGGCACAGGCATGTGCCGAACAGCAGAACAGAGAAGGGCAGAGGCTGCAGAAGGCTGCTATCAGTACCCTAAACAACAACATCCAGGCATTGGCAGGTGCTCAACAGCAGCTTGCTGATGTTCTGGACAGGTGATTGGGTGACATGGTCAGAATCCTCGACCGTGGCATGGCGATCCATGAGCGTGAGCTGTCTGTGCTGGAACATGTGGTAGGGGTGAGGCGTAGGACACATGGATGTAGGCCAGCTACACCACCTAGTGCAGGTCAACGTGAGCGTGCCACCTCACATGGCCGCTCCCATAGTGCCGGTAGCTGTAGCAGTGCAGCTGGTGCTGCGATGTCCACACCAGGTCACAGCAGGCCATGTGGACGTGGCCCAGGACGTTCCCGGCAGGGACATGGTTCCAGTGGCCATGTGTCGTCGGAGAGTAGCCATTCTCTACCTCTGCCTGGTAGTGCCCGTGCAACTCCTGGCAGGCACAGGACACGTGGCCATGTCCGGTCACAGTGAGCTGTACAACCTGGTCTGTACAATCTGCAGCTGTCCATATTACCCTTGTGTAGGCCTCACAAATGACAGAACTGTGTGCACACATACACGCACACAGCAAACACAACTGTAGGGCTCCATAACACCCACATGCATACGGAACAGACATGTCCATTCAAATCACTGGCCCTTACCCGCGCACATGATGTCATCCATTGGAGCAGCCTATGCCCCTGGCAAACAGTATCACCCTGTGCATATGATGAAGCCTGTGCTGCATCCCTGTCATCCACACCATCGATGCAGGGATATGCTCATATGGTCTGATGCACAGAGTGAACAGAATAGTGACAGGTGTATCTAACGTTACTTGTGTATGCATATTGCAGGATGTGTATGCTGTATTGGTCATGTGTGAATACTGAGATGTGAGAGGTGTATATAACATTACTAGTGTATGCATATTGAGGGATGTGTATGTTGCATTGGACGTGTGTGAATACTGAGAGATGTGTATGTGACATCAGGGGTGTACTGTCAACATGCACCAATCATACCATGTAGTCCAGGTGCAGCATGCATTGTGATATGTTCACAGTATGTGTCTCGGTTACAACAGTAACAGCATGTTGGTAATGCCCTGGTTCCCTCCTATGGTGTACTGGCATGTGCCTACAGGTAGCAGTGTTTGCATTCCCCCATGTGTAAATGTGGAGTACTCACAGGTACGTATGGCAATATCAGCATGCTAAATGTACCCTCAAACTGACTGTTGGACAGTCGAACATGATACAGATGTCTGAACATGACACAGATGTCTGCACATATACTGCACCTGAAGCATGTGGTCAGTTGAACAGGCTACAGTGGACAGAGATGTGACATACATACCGGGAAACATTACAGGTATGTTGACATGGTGCAAGCGTTGTACACAGCGGTCAGGCCAATGATGACGTTAGAGGCCACTTGATAGCATGAGGCCACACTGTGTAGCAGTAATAACCCTGTCACAGTACAGGAACATGGCCACATTCACGGGTCTACAGCACTATAACACACCCCATAGTGTTCATGTGTGGACCCTTGCCTATGTGGCCATCACCCTCGCAGTACTTTGCACCCACACAACGTGGCACAGAGAAGGGACATGCACAGGTACCCAGTATGGCTGGGACTGATGGCATCAACAGGGTAGGAGACTGCATCACCATGAGGGGTTAGTGATCCTGTTTCCACAGTATGGTAGCATACACCCTCACACCAAGCACCAGACAGCCATACATACATACATACATATACACACACACACACACACACACTGTGGTGACCAGATATGTGTGTACGGATAGCTGATGTGTGTGATGCACCACACCTGCCGACCTCATGCTTTCCACACTGCAGTATGTACAGATCTCTACAACGGTGTACACAGATGTGTTACATCTGGGACGTAGTCCCCACCATGTGAGGCATGTGTGGTCACACAAGCGGACACACATGGCAGTGCTGGGAATGGTACACCTGCCATATGATGATCCGTTTGATAGACATGCAGCGGTACTGTCCGCAGTATGTGTACCAATGCTATGTCTGGCAATTGTGTGGCTTTGTGCACACAGGAAGATGTCAGTGATACAGGTGTCACGTGACATACAGTTGAGTACACCAGACCGCTGTGTATGCGTTAAGTCATCACCATCAAGTAACAGTGACATAGCATACTGTTTGCACATGGCATGGTAGGGTGGCGTGTGATACACCTGTGAGCCATCCCAGGTACACATACATCTACACAGGTGGATCACCACTTTATGTACACAGATCCCTCCATACTTGATGTACTACCAACTGTACTGTCTGTATGTCACCATATACAGGTGTCAATGATGGGGCTGCATTGCAACTGCATGTTGTAGTTAGGCACAGCTGTGTTATGGACATCGGCCACTGCACATGCATGGTTGCTGCATGCACAGTACAGATTGTACATGTGCGTTGGTCCTACATGTGTCTCCTATAGCCATGTTTGTATGCATTGCTATTGGTGGACATGTGTGTTGACATACATGACACATGGACTGTGGTATGATATCATGGGTGTCATGGGCGACTACTACAGGAGAATGTGTCCTCTGTCAACACTGCTACCTCCTGTAATGTGATCATTCAACAGACATGAACCCACCTTCCATTTGCATGCGTATGATTGCTTAGGCCACTGTTCTGCATGGGGGACAGCAAAGGCTTAGCTATGTACATATGTGTTATGTGTGTGGTCCATGCACACATCCACTACAATCACATGTTTGACATATCCAAACATGTGTGTTCGTTGGTGTACAGCAACACTCATCTGTCACAGCTGTGTAAGACCTGGGGCCCCTGGTATGTCTTGAGCTGACCTGGTGATGTATAGTGGTATACTTGCAATGCGTAACACCTGTTGGAATCCTGTCAGTAGATGTGTACCCTGCACAATTGCTGAAGACCTCTGTACAGTCCACTGGTCATGTGTCACACTGTGTTGTGGTAATGTATGGCTGTGTACTGCTGCAGCAATGACATGGTGATGTCTTGAGGGCTACAGTGTAGACTGCGGTGTGTATGTCTGGGATCTGCACCTGTGACAGCTGTGATGGCAGCTGAGTGTGTACTGGTCAGTGCATATGTGTTACCGCTCTGTGCGTGGGGACAGTTATACCTTATTGTGCCCTTCCGTGTCTAGACTCCGTCTGCATGCAAGACGGCCCTTTGCAACTGCTGTGTGAGCATGCCCAGTACGCTGTTGTGTAGAAGGACACACATGACAGTCCCAACTGAGCCCTTGCGAGTTGAGATTCCATCTGCATGCAAGATGGCCCTTTGCAACTGCTAAGTGTGTGAGCATGCCCAGTACGCTGTTATGTAGAAGGACACACATGACAGTCCCAACTGAGCCCTTGCGAGTTGAGATTCCGTCTGCATGCAAGACGGCCCTTTGGAACTGCTAAGTGTGTGAGCATGCCCAGTATGCTGTTGTGTAGATGGACACACATGACAGCCCCAACTGAGCCCTTGCGAGTTGAGATTCCATCTGCATGCAAGACGGCTCTTTGCAACTGCTATGTGTGTGAGCATGCCCAGTATGCTGTTGTGTAGCTGGACACACATGACAGTCCCAATGGAGCCCTTGTGAGTTGAGATTCCATCTGCATGCAAGACAGCCCTTTGCAACTGCTAAGTGTGTGAGCATGCCCAGTATGCCGTTGTGTAGATTGACACACAGTACAGTCCGAACGGACGTGTATTACTAAGCGTGTGGCCATGCCCAGTGACACCTTGTGTCGGTGATGTCCCTCTGTGCATGGCCGTTGACATCCTGTATAGCCATGGTAGTCATCCAGGCAATAGATGTCCATTTTCAATGTCACGATGGATGCCTACTGAGTACACACTGGTCGACTATCTTGAAGGGTGTACTGTCTGTGGGGCATCCCATGACTATGTCATGTTGTCGTGGTACACCGTAAATCTTACATTGCCACGATCACACCACTGCTGTGTGTTTGTCTACGTGTACCGTGGGACAGTAATATGTCTGTATGCTTTCAGACTGATCACTCTCTATACAATCCCTGTCGGCGTCTTTGTCAGTGCGGATGATGACACATGCCTAGAAGTATGCCTCTGGGACGGCTGTGTTTAGTAATCTCAGTAGCGCGTTCCATAAATGTGTCATGCTGTAGGGTGTTAGGGTAGTTAGGTGTACGTTCGACCCCCAGCCCTGCCAAGTGTGTGTGTGTGTGTGTGTGTGTGTGTGTGTGTGTGTGTGTGTGTGTGTGTGTGTTTGTTTGCGCACATGCTCCCGTCCACTTGGGGACTCAGTCTTGCTTTTAGATGCCTCACACCACAGCAGTTTCCTACCAATGTCTTTGCCTTTGCAGATGATGACACGC
Organism: Protopterus annectens; assembly: GCF_019279795.1. Taxonomy (NCBI): domain Eukaryota; kingdom Metazoa; phylum Chordata; order Ceratodontiformes; family Protopteridae; genus Protopterus; species Protopterus annectens. Next base: position 1,337,784,496 of record NC_056744.1, on the reverse strand, counting down.
ACCTAGATGTCTGCCTCTGGGACTGCTGTGCTTAGTAATCTCGGTAGCGTGTTCTGTAACTGCATCATGCTGTAGTGTGTTAGGGTAGTTAGGTGTATGTTCTACTCCCAGCCCTGCCAAGTGTGTGTGTGTGTGTGTGTGTGTGTGTGTGTGTTTGTGCACATGCTCCCGTCCGCCTGGGGACTCAGTCTTGCTTTTAGACGCTGTACACCACAGCAGTTGGCTATCGACATCTTTGACTTTGTGGATGATGTCACCTACCTAGAAGTATGACTCTGGGAGTGCTGTGTTTAGTAATCTCGGTAGTGCATTCTGTAAATGCATCATGCTGTAGTGTGTTAGGGTAGTTAGGTGTATGTTCAACTCCAAGCCCTACCAAGTGTGTGTGTGTGTGTGTGTGTGTGTGTGTGTGTGTGTGTGCGTGCGCGCATGCTCCCTTCCACCTGGGGACTCAGTCTTGCTTTTAGATGCCTCACACCACAGCAGTTTCCTACCGATGTCTTTGCCTTTGTGGATGATGACACGCACCTAGATGTCTGCCTATGGGACTGCTGTGCTTAGTAATCTCGGTAGCGCATTCTGTAAATGCATCATGCTGTAGTGTGTTAGGGTAGTTAGGTGTATGTTCGACTCCCAGCCCTGCCATGTGTGTGTGTGTGTGTGTGTGTGTGTGTGTGTGTGTGTGTGTGTGTGTGTTTGCACACATGCTCCCGTCCGCCTGGGGACTCAGTCTTACTTTTAGATGCCTCACACCACAGCAGTTTCCTACCAATGTTTTTGCCTTTGCGGATGATGACATGCACCTAGATGTCTGCCTCTGGGACTGCTGTGCATAGTAATCTCAGTAGCGCATTCTGTAAATGCATCATGCTGTAGTGTGTTAGGGTAGTTAGGTGTATGTTCGACTCCCAGCCCTGCCAAGTGTGTGTGTGTGTGTGTGTGTGTGTGTGTGCTTGCACACATGCTCCCGTCCGCCTGGGGACTCAGTCTTGCTTTTAGACGCCTCACACCACAGCAGTTTCCTACCAACGTCTTTGCCTTTACGGATGATGACACGCACCTAGATGTCTGCCTCTGGGACTGCTGTGCTTAGTAATCTCGGTAGCGCGTTCTGTAAATGCTTCATGCTGTAGTGTGTTAGGGTAGTTAGGTGTATGTTCAACTCCCAGCCCTGCCAAGTGTGTGTGTGTGGGTGTGTGTGTGTGTGTGTGTGTGTGTGTGTGTGTTTCCAGCTGCATGACAACAGTACATTGCTTTTACAGTATTCACTCTCCATAACATCTGTGCGGCATCTTTGCCTTTGATGCTGCTGTCCGCAGGCTAGACGTGTGCCTGTGTGAATCATGTGATCCACTGATCACGGTAGCTGCGTAATGCTGTTGTGTGTTACAGTGCTTATGTTTGTGTTCTGCTCCCAACCCTGCCATGTGTGTGTGTGTGTGTGTGTGAGTGTGTGTGTGTGTGTGTGTGTGTGTGTGTGTGTGTGTAGGTATCTATCTACATATCTATATCTATACATATATATATATATATATATATATATATATATATATATATATATGTATGTATATAGCTATATATATATATATATATATATATATATATATATATATATATATATATATATATATATATATCTAATGTATATGGTATATAGATATGTATGTTGGGATTATCACTCCTGAATGTGCTGCATTATCTGTACGTGAGTACCTTGGATGTATGTACATCTGTTATGGCTCTGTGATAGTGCACATGCTGTGTGCTGTAGTGATCGTGGGCTATACATGTGTAGTGACCGGTTATTGTGTTGCTGGGTTATACAAGGGCATTGGAAACAATGTTAGTACAGCACCTTTGAATGGTCATATGCAGATCTTGGCAACAGTCAGCAGTGGTTATTACACTGGAGTGTGAGTATGGCTCATATCCATCTGTAGTAACAGACAATTCTATGCACCTCAGGTTAACATTACAGACTCACGTTTATCCACAGGTTGTGGTACAGATCCCAGGACTGTATGTGTAGCATTGACAGGTGCAGGACTGGGTTGTGTTGGATGCATGGAGGGGTGTCCATAGCCAGTAATGAGGATCTCTACAGCCTGGCAGGTAGAGTCTGTGACTGTCCCACAACCTCCTGTATATGGCTGACACATGCTGTACTTGTGTATATGCAGACACACACACTTACCGCAAACAGCTACGGCTATCACATGCACACACCCATTGCACCACTACTTGGCCATGCAATAACCATTGTCCCTCACACACACACACCTACGTGTACATTGGATGGCTCAATGACAGCTCTGGAAATGTTAACACCACATCCAGTGCATATGATGTCACCTGTGCCACCACCTGTGATGTGTAATATTGATGCAGGATCTGACTAATCTGGTGCTGCTGCACACAATGGCGTTATTCCACTGTATTGATGTTAGCATGCTGTTAACACACAGTGTGTTACTTCCTGGGTATATAAGCAGGTATGATGCATTGCAGCTATGACCATCACTGTAGCATAGTTTACAGCACTGTTACTTCGGATGATGTATTCTCCATCCATGTGCCATTTCACTGATGTGTGTAGTATTGGCAGCATGTGTGTCTGTGTGTGCAGTACATGTGTGATGTGTTTAGTACACATGTATACATGCTTACAAACGCATACACGACATTACCCGGACTTCATTCGTACACTAGCTTACTCGTTCTTCCACACTCCACACGCGCACACAGGCTAACACTCGTGCACACATGCTTACTCGGCTTACTGGCGCACATGGGTGCAGACACACTGTGGGCAGGTTTGCAGGTCACATCGGTGGTATCCATGGCGTACACCGTCAGTCTCCTGACATTCCCTAGGATAGCTCATGACATGCCTCTTCCACTGAGTACTGACAGCACACATGTGACACTGCTCCAGTGAGGTTACAGTGTTTTATACATACACACTCATGTTGTCACCTATCTTCTACTCTAATAGTCCCCTTAACCTACACTACACTGTAGAGGCTTGGCCCATATGGCATGACATGTTGTGATTCACTATCATCAGCTTCACTTGCCTCACATTGCCTAGAAATGCTTCGTTACATCTCTGACAGAGCGTTTCCACACATAAAAACAAGTACGCAGTAGCCATGTTGTCTCCAGCTTGTCACTCATCTGAATGGCGTGCTAACATCTAACTAAACATACATTTTGTATGTATATTATACATATGTCTTGTTTTGAAGCATAGCGCGTTCTCATGGCACTGCACTACGCTTCCACACCAGGTATAGGGGAAGGACAACTACTGGTTTATTGATATCCAGTGGACAAAGCCGCCACTGGCCTTGGACTTGGACATTGGCATGCTTCTTTGACTGTATTCATACTGTATTTGCAGCTGTCATTGCTCCGTTTAGCAACGTGCAAAACGTTAGTCGCATAACATTCGGGTAAATTTCTGTACATAACTCTGCTCTTGCACGGACAGCTTACTGTTTGATGTATCACGTAATTACATCATTTGCATAGCTTACACATAGGAATAGGGTATGATGCAAATCCCAACATTGTCCATGCAATGTTCGTGTTAAGGGCAGTCTCGCCACGCCCCTACGGGTGTTTGCTGAATAGTCTGGCAGTCATCTTTCCTTGCTGTACTCTCACTCAATCCATACACACCTGAGGCTTCATGTACCATGGCCTAGGATTTGCTGTGTGCTATGTCTATTTGTGGTGTATGCATGGCTGTGTGTATGTCCCACTGTCATCATTGGTAAAGGTGACGCCCTATAGGTACTTCATGTAGACTGCTGTGTCATTTGACATGCCAGCACATACCTGCGGCCAATACTGCACTTCCTACTGCAGCGCTTTTCATACCTTCTGAGTTATCTTGCGGTCGATAATGCTGTTTCCTCAGACATGTATCAGATCATACCTATCAACCTCCTAGAGCAAAACATCTGTACAAAGCCTAACATGATGGGGGGATATATAGGGGAAGATTATACATATTGCTCTTACAAACATAGATAGTTGACAGTATTATAGGTTTTGCATTAGTTTGACTTTTCTGAGGGATTTGTGGTCTTAAACTCATATGTTTAGCATTATTTAATGATGTCAGTTCTCAGGTATTTGGCAGACAGGTACAGATTGTAAGAGGAACACACCACACATATGAGGCATACATCTGCACATTCATATGGTTGCAAGGTATGTTTCTGATACTGGAAATCAATTTCTTACACCAATACACACAATACATGGTGCCATCACAGGCCAGTTGCCATTACATTCCTATTGCAGGACACACCCACCCAGAGGGTTATATTCCTCACACAGGCCAACAGGTGCTTATCCACACTAATTATTCTATCATGTACCTTATGTGTATGCCGGTATTTGCGCTTTCCGTCAGTGACAGAGCTCACGTACGAGTACGGGGGACTGGACACTGTATCAGTGACACTGCATGACACTCTAAGGGACACATGTCTTTTGAGTCTATTAACCTTCCACTTTCACTTTCACAGGGCATACGTTGTCATTCATATTTGTGGAAATTCATGTTTTTGACTTGTACATGTTTTGTCATTTGTCCTGACGTCTTTCTTCTCACCTGTCCACCTAGTATCACTAGTTCTGTACATTTAATTAGGATGGGTTACCTTCATACCTCTCACCTGTACACATTATGGGTAAACGCCCCGAGGTTTGACCTATGAACCTGTTACATTTGTCATGATAATGTGCCTTTCTGGTAGATTGGTGGCAAGGCATGACGGACTGTGCGGTTAGGTAATCATGACTGACATTTCTATTTCATGATTACTAACTCTCATAACATTCATATTCCTGACTAAGCAATTATTCTATCAACGTTCTGACTTTGTCTGGGGTATATTTAATATAGTCCCTATTTGTCTTTCATGTACTATGCCTTAGTCCAGCTGTCTTATTCTGACATTTTGGCAGGTATGGTTACAATCTTGGTCGTACGCATGTCCATCCATGATAACCACCTACATGACACTGATATAGGTCCCTACGTCTTCCCCCAATGGTTTACACAATATCCAGTAGATGGGTTGCACCTTTTTGGAGAATATAGGCATGTGCTATACCCACATAGGTATATTGATCACTCCCATGGGGCGTACCTAAGAGATCTGTGCCAACCAACACCTTGGCCCATTTCTGCATACCCATGATTCCCATACCTGACACTCCTCTACAGTACCCATTTCACATGTTTAATGTGAGCGTTAATAAAGTGTGAGGACACTTCCGAGCACTCCCCACTCTGTGGATATCAGGTTGTACGTCAAGCATTCTATTGCCCCATGTGTTATTACCCTTGCACCTGCTACTGCTGCATGTACAGCTATATCGTAGTTGCAGCTGTGACTTCTTTTGCATCGATGATGGTCCGTACTTCGTACAGGATCAATTTTTGGTGTCCTGCAAAGGACACCTATATTCATGTTTAACGTGTAGAACTTGCAGGCCCTGTCACACTGGTACTTTCCGGGCAATGGTTTGGAAAGCATCGGTGTATTCTCCTTTCATGCATGTCTGTCTGTCTATCCATAATAGCTATACCGTGACCTATTTATGTACATGTGTTATATGTACAGGGACATATGTTTGTTGTGTATATATCTATTCATGTATCGTGTATGTATAGATATATATATATATATATATATATATATATATATATATATATATATGTACATATATACATATGTCTGCACATTCCTCATCTCATAATTTGCTTTGGTTTATGTCTGTGGATATATGTGTATATATATATATATATATATATATATATATATATATATATATATATAGATTCATAGGTTTTCATATATCTCCATATCGTACCTTTCAACTGTACAGATTTCCACTCCATGTACAGCTGTTTGCATCTTATCTTTGGTCCATTTTTCATAGCCTTGTGTCTATCTGGCAAGTTAGTGGCATATCATTAAAGACTGACATTGGTAAATAATGACAAACATTTCATGTTATGACTTCATACCCTTCAGAGAATCCATGCTAGTGACACACCTGTTATTCTATCCACTTTCTATGTTTGTTAGGGCAATATCTGGGGATTGTCCCTATTTGTACCAGTTGTTGTCATGGCTTTGTCCGGTTTCGTACTTTACGGGGTTAACAGGTATGAGCCATGTACATAGAACGAGGGGAAAACACCATTCATTTTCCATTCTGTGAGCGGATTACACACGCGCAGGTGCACTTGCATATCCTTATTGTGGGTTACATATATTTTATAGATAATTGTGCTTACGTGAACTTTCATAATTCTGACCGTAACAGTTACATATCTGTATTCCAGTTTATGGACTGCTGCGAAATACACGTTCACCTTTACATATTTAAATGTGTGTACAGCACGAACGCATTCATTACACTTTCAAGTTATATGTGCAGATGTCGTAGGTCAACCGGGACTGCATTCACATTGGCCGGATGCTGGAACCACTATTCTATTGGTGTTCTCCCTCATTGATATGCATACCCATAGTACTTAGCTACATCAACATATGCCTCACCACTTCACCTACAAAGCAGGCATCCATTCTCCTGCTGGGAAAAAGGCGGTACTACATATTACATATTCCCTATTGCTTACTGCTGTGGACCCCAGCTGCGTTGTTAATCACTCCGAGGATATGCAGAACACCAAGGCATATAGTCCAGCCACATACAGGTCTTTGATTGACAGGGTGTTCCTGTAGTGATCTGGGTTTAGGCTTGTCCACCTGGTGAACGGAACTTCCCTGGCCTAGTTCAAATGTCAGACGAAGCATATGGATAGGGATTATCTCACTATTTTGAAGTTTTACCTGTGTTTATAGACACAGGTATTTGGGCACCTGTCAGCAGCTTGTTCTGTTGGCATTACATATTATGGGTGGGGTTGTTACAGTCCATACTCCACATTGAGGGGTGTTCCCATTCACATTTGACTATTACCTCTATACAGTCATACAGGGATTATTATTTTGGACATGAAGTGACTACAGGTATGCAGTTGTACATTACACAAGTGTGTAGGGTTATTACTGTAAATATGTACGGACCATACCTCTCAACTTCTTAGAGCACCAAACCTGTGCAAAACCTGCATGATGGGGGGACAATTAGGGACACATATTAATGATTGCTCTTACAAGCTTAGATCATTGATAGAGTACTAGGTTTTGCATTAGCATGACTTTTCTGCAGGTTGTGGAGTCTTAAACTCAGGATATTTATCATTATTTACTGACGTCAATCCTCAGCTATTTACCACACTGATGCAGATTGTTGGAGGCACACACCAACACTATGGGGCGAACCTATGGTCATTCTTAGGGTTGCCACCTTTTCAAATGCCCAAAGTGGGACATGTTCTGTAGAGATGTCAGATTTTCCAAGACAAAACATACCTACAGCCATGCATAGTACAGAACTTTAACCTTTTTTGTACATATAATAGCTTATTCCAGTAACATTTGAATTGCTTATGCCACTTCACATAACATATAGAGGTTTCATCTATAAGATAACTGCTTTATGCGACTATTAAAGAAACTTAGGAAATAACTTTGTCCTAAACTCTCAGGACATGTCTCTCTATGTCTTGCTTTTTTTCACAGGACACAACTGCCTACAGAGGGACTGTTACTCGCAAAGTGGGACAGGTGGTGACCCTAGTCATTCTGCGAATATCCGGACAGTTGAGTGGTATGGCACGGACCTCTGTAATATGCTGTTGTGTTCTGGCACAGCAGTAGCTCAGCATTACAGACTGTAGTCGGAACATGCTGACAGACAATTGGGTTTCAGACTTCATACTCCAGACATTAATGCCAATGTGCAAACTGTTATTCTATCAAATGTTTCTAAGAGCTATCTTTACAGATTGTCCCTGTTTTTGGACCTTTGTCTCACTTATATTCATGACTCTGTCCAGATATCTTGCTCACACAGGTTGACAGGTATGGTCGGTCATGACTGCACACAGTCAGTGTCTGTCACACTTGATCAGGGTTGACCTGTTTACGTCAGTGTCTTCCTCACCCTCATGCCGTTTTCCACTTTGCAAATGTGTGCATTATATTCTCCCTCCTATTCGTGTCTGGACATGTGCATCACGGGAAGGTATTTTATCCTGGGTGGTAGGTTATGCATGCCCACTTAGGGCTGGACAGTGTCACAGACCTCCACTGCACGTTCTGACTTGTGTCCAGATATCTACTGGATTGGACATCTTGTCGTCATACCCATTCTACTATTTACACAAGTTGGTCATCCCATGAGGGATATCCCAAAAATTGGACTAGACCAAAACAAGTTAGATAACGAAGATTTTTGTGGCTTCACGAAAATGTGCAGGGGGTTTTACATGCAGGGTATACATGGTTTGCAATCTTGATACTGCCAAGGGTGACAATACCTACTACATATGCCTAGGGGGTCACTGTGTGTGGCTGTTTCTGCAACAAACCAGTGGACCAAGTACGGCTGGATTTGGTGGACGTTCTGGTATGGTGGCAGGTTGTGTGTTGTGGAGGGTATGCTTGGTAGGCCATTATGCATCCAGGTGTGTTGCATTTGTTATGGCTAGTTCCATCAGGACCCATCTGTGGGTATGTGACGGTGACGTATCTATACATTTGTCTCACATATTTCCATATTCATATGTTTGTGGGATTGTGTTCTACACTATGGCCTGTCTGCTTGTCTTGCAGCTGTTTCTACATGTGGTTGTGTTTCTTTCCACTTCACTCGCTGCCCCCTCGTACACCTCCGGTTCACCTTTTCTGCATACGACACTTTGAGGAATTTACCATTAAACACCCACCCCTCGAATGCGAATTCCTCACACCCCATAGAGCACTACTTTGGTTGTTGGCCCATGACATGGCCAGAGTTACACATTGACTACCCTACATGTGTCGGGTACCTTTATGGTTGTGTGGACTACCCTGCCATGTTTGCTTTTCACATGCTATACCTCACGCACATCGGTACATGCCCATACTTCACTTTCATTACTTGGTTGGTGTATCTGGATACTACCCTTTCGACTGTGTCACATACACGTTCGGATTATACAGCTGCCTTCTGGATTTTGCCAGCCTGTTGTACTCATTGGTAGGATGGCACCTTTTCCTATGTCCAAGCTATTCCTTACACATGTCTGACTGTTGTGGACAATGCCTCCCCACAGTCGATGGTTATGTTTCCACCTTTTCAATTGGCCACAGTGTGACATAGGGGTACCACCTGTCCCACTTTGCGAGGGACAGTCCCTCTTTGGGCAGTTGTGTCCTGACATGTAATTGTAAACATGGCAAATGTCCGAGATTTTAAGACAAAATTGTTTCTTATATTTTATGTGATAGTTGCATTAAACAGTTATTCTGTATCTGAAATACCTCAATGTTATGAGAAACAGAATAAGCAACTAAACTGCTACAAGAATATGCTTTTCTGTAGGCAAAACAGTTACGTCCTGTCCTTTGTACTGACCGTGGGTATGTGTCGGCCTGTAAAATCTGATGTCTGTACCAAACATGCCCCACTTTAGCCATTTGAAAAGGTGGCAACCCTACTGTGACATTTGCGGTGAACACAGCATATTTTACAGGCCGACACATACCCACGGTCAGTTCGGCAGATAGAACTTACAATTCCTGCCTATATCTAAGCTTATTCTTGTAGCATTTTGGTATCTTATTTTGTTTGTTATGACATTTATGTACTATATGTTCAGTGAAATGTATTTAATGCAACTATTGCATGACGTCTACTGATGAATTATGTCCTATATTCTCTGGAGATTTGCCAGTTTTACATGTTTGTGTCAGGACACATTTGCCCACAGAGGGACTGTCACTCACAAAGTGGGACAGGTGGTAATCTTGGTCGACGGTACGGATCATACTGCTCCTTTCGGCCTACATGTGTCCATATTGTTATGGCTGTTTATATGCTCTTTCTGTTTCGTTTACATGCGTATGCTATTTCCTATCACATTTGGTATGTGAAATACGGACATACCTTTTGTATGTGACTATTACATGACTTGTGGAATATGATTCAGACATACGGTCACTACATATATCAACATTTCTCCTCTTGTATTTTGTTATGGACACATCTGTGCAGCTATGTTCCCTCCCTCACATTATGGGTCGGCTGGTGACCCTCTCCGTTGGACTGGATGTACCTACTGGCAGCGCGCTAACCTGTGATATGTTTCACTTCCACATGGTATAGCTATCAACACTACATTGGACTACGGGCACATGGTTTTCATGTCATTTGTTCGAGGGTAGGGACCCGTTATTCCCTACCGTGCATTTGTGTTTGATTCTTCATTTCCTGTTCGTAGGGACTATGCTTTGCATACGTTCCAGTATCCATGGACACTGATAGGTACGATTACTTTTGCTGGCGGGATATAATATTCAGCAGTTTAGGTTGCTCCTCGACAGCTGACATTGACACGCCTCCCTGCGCAACTTCGATACGCCCCTAGCACTCATGCACGTTTCCTATGCACGTGGCTGTGGTGGCTGCGCGCCTTCTTTAATATGCATATGGCACGACTACTCCATATATACGCCGCACAGCCGCCCTTGCGCCGAGCTTCATGAATCCGGGGGTGGCATTCCATAATGGCATCATTGTGATGGCGTAAAGGATCTTATACTTTTTTGCACTCTTATTGCGTATAGATAAAAAAAGTTCATATTGTTGACATGCACAGAGTTACATGTTGAATTATATTGACCACTGCTAGTGACATGTAATTATTGAATGAATTTCCAGACTTATTCTCTGAAGAAGACATTCAATGTTGGGTTCTTTGCTCTCTCCACCACAACTGGTACAACACTTTCCCACATCAATTTCAATTTCAGTTCTACAGTCATCATCACTACAGATATGAGTGCCATTTGAGACTTAGTCAAGTCCTTAATTTACTCTGTAGTAGCCACCCTTCAACCACTGGTAAAAGGAAAGTATAGAAGGTAGCATAGAAGAATAACTCACCCAAAAGGATAAAAAAGATTGTGAACACAGTGTTGGAACATCATGAAATTCACATTATGAAAGACCACAATCATTCATTAATTCTCCTGCAGTCATCATAAGCTTTGCATGTTAATTCACATAGCTAATTCTGCAGCATATTTGCTGTATGACCTTTGGAGCCTTTTTATTGTTTTCTTCTTATTTATTTATTTATGTATGTATGTATGTATGTATGTATGCATGTATGTATGTATGTATTTTCACAATTTGTTAATTGGGGTAGTGCACTGATCCCACTTGACCAATTTCAATCTCAGCCCAGAATGTGAACACACATCAAGTGAAAAAATAATTTATACAATAAAAAGGCACAGTAAAACAAAGGAATATACAGTAGAAAAAAGAGATTTAGGAAGATAATCATCAGAGACCAGTGTGTTCAATATTTACATCAGTTAGATTAGCAGCATGTTAGGAGTTAGAGAAGAGATGCTGTAGTGAAAATAATCAACAGTGTATGTCAAAAAATAGGGACACTATGTTATGTGATCTGAAACAGAGCATTTCCAAGCAGCTTGTGCTGTGAAATGTTCTTTAAGTTGTTCCCAAAAGGAGGAGTAGTTAGAGAAGTCATTAAGATTTGAGAAAAGATTCCTCCAGAGCTTGGGTCCAAGGGTATCAGAGGAGTGGTTAGAGCACTGCAGTCTGGTTGTAGGTGCTTGCAAGAGAGGCTCTGAGTGGCTATGTTCTGAAGGCTGTCTAAATAAGGCAGAGGAAAAAGAGAAGGGCAGGATATTTCTTTCAGGAGACAGAAATATTGGGATCTAGGGAGTAGATCGAATCATTGCTGAAATGGCAGCCAGTTGGCTTTGGCTAATGTAAGACAGTGGTGTTCAGACGTTATGGAAAGAGTAATGAAGCAGCAGATGGAGTTGGAGATTGTTTGGATGGTGTAGAGTTTCTTTTGCAGGTAGATGCTAAAAGAAGTAGGCAGCACTCTAGTTGGATGAGAAGAATCCCTTTGTCAATAGCATTTCTTGATAAGCAGGAGAGGAAAGAAGAGACGTTGTTCACCCAGAAGAGTACAGAGTATATCATTCTCTGGGTATTTTTGAGATGTTGGCAGAAGTTAAGTGAAGGATCAAACCAGACCCCTGAGTATCTGAAGGTGTTAACCTGCTCAGTGGCATTGTTAAGGTGGTGATGATTAAGAAGTATATTGGAATTCTTTTGCCTTTTAGCAGAGGTTCCAAAGGGTGCAGTTTTGGTTTCTGAGCCAGTGAATGAAGGAGAGGGAATCTTTTTGCAGACAATGTTAAATTGAGGGGGGGTTGTGTTTGGAGCAGAAGATAGCTATGTAATTGTCTTACTGTAGTAAGATTGGAATTTGGGAAAAGTTGAGTGTATACTTATTTATAAAAATGGAAAAAAGAAGAGGGACTTCTTTAAGTAAGGGAGTGGTAGCTGGTAAACTGCTGATACAGTTTACTGAGAAACATCAGTTGTATAGGTAACGTTGGAACCAGGGAATAATGTCAGAGCTAGTCCCAATCTTAGTGAGGTGATTAAATAAGATTGAGTGGTCAACCAGGTCAAAGGCTCTGGTAAGGTCTATAAATATGGCACCAGCAAGAGGACTTTGTTAATAGTGGAAAGGATGCGATCAGTGAAGGTCCAAGGAGCAGTAAAAGTGTTGCAATCAGACCAGAAACCATGTTGCTTGGAAGACAGAAGGCTATATTGAGTTATGTAGTTTGAGAGTTAATTAAATACTAGTTTTTCTAAGATTTTCCAAAGGGTAATAAGACTTAAGGCTGGTCAGTAATCATTGGGTATCTTGGGATGATTTTTTAGGAGAAAGGTATGTTTTGCTGTTTAGCATATACTGGGAATACAGTTTTGAGTTAAGCAAAGGTTGTAGATATATAGCAGAGGAGTGACAATGTACTCTTTACACTGGAGTGTAAACCAGATGGAGAATGTATCTTTCCCGGCAGGTGAGTTAAGTTTTAGGGTTTCAAGGAGAGGTATAATATCTTTTGTTAAGATCTTTTTAAAGTAAAAGAGGGCAATATAAGAGGGGGTGAAGAAGAGGTTGAGTGAGAAAGTGAAGTATGTGAGCTGGTGGAGAAGTGAGTACTAAAGTCTGAGGATGAGAGAGAGAGAGAGAAGAGAAGGAGGAGAAAGAGTGAGCAATGGGAGGAGTTTTATGACCTGTTAACTGGCTGACCTCTACCCAGAATTGTTTACAGGAGTGAAAAAGTTTTGACTTATGTATTTTCATATGATGGCTCTTCTGACTTGCTTTCTTCTTCTAATTGCTTGTTTGGATTATTTTCTGAGGAGGATATAGTATTGTCTAGTAGAAGGATTTAGGTCAGACTTCCAAGAAAGCCATGCTTTGACTCTAAGAGATAGGAGTGGGGTTTTTTTCAGTTTTTAAGTAAGACAGGTATTTTTCTTGAGCTTGTATAGTCTTATGATTATAGGGAAGAATGAGTCTTGTAGATTACAGACAAGTTGGGAGAACAGCTGGGCAGAATTGTTAGGGTTTGAGAAGGAGAGAATAGTGTACTAACTGAGGGATGATAAATATGATTTTAGTTTGTTAAAGTTTACTTGTGATTTATGGTGGAATATAATGTGTTTTGGAAGGGACTTTTTGCAATCAAGGTGGATGTCGAAGCTTACAAGACAGTAATCGCTCATGTTAGGAGGATGGCTAGAGATACGAAAAATAAGTGATGGGCTATCTGTGATTATTTGATCAAAAAGTGAGTGATGTGATGAGGAAAAACTGGGTCTGGTGGATTCAGAGACAAGCTATGTAAGATTAAATACATTGAGAAGTTAAAGTATGCAGTTTTGTGAGGGGTCAAGGAGACTGAGGTTAAAATCACAAAGAAAAATAAGATTCTTAAGCAGGTTCTTCAGCTTTTGTAATGAAGCAGGAAGAGGAAGATAGACAACAGCTAGAAGATGTGGGGAGCTAAATGGAGAGAGGATTTGTGTTAGTAACCAATTTCGAAGATAATCTGAGGAGGGATTACTTTGATCAAAGAGTTGTCTGTTTATGTCTGACTTGAAAAAAAGGACATTATCCCCACCTTGCTTTAATCCTGGCCTGGCATCAAGAAAGTAATCATAGCCTGGAAAGGAGTTGGTGTGGGGGATCTTGTTACTTAAGCCAGGATTCTGTGATTAGCAATGACTTGGGGATTGTGAATTAAGATGAGAGCTTAGGTGGTATATTTTATTTTGAATGTTTTGTGCATTAATAAGGAAGCAGAACAAAGTACCTGAGAATGGATTTCACTAGATGTTACTATAAAAGAGTAAGAGCATGATTATGGGTATGAAATTTATGACGACGAAGTTTTAGGGGGCATTTAGTGATAGACAGTTACAAGTTGTAGTGGCTTCGTGCCACCTAAGCAATTTCCATGATCACACAAAGCAAACTTTCTTACACTTTCAACATTTTATGTAGGTTGCTGCAAAATAATACAAAAATAAACCTTTGTTGTTTAAAAAAGGGAAGATTTGTTTGTTCGAAAAAAGTCTCTTAATAAAGAGAAGGAGTACATACCTTCTTAAAAAATTTGTAGCAGATCCAAACGCACTTCAGGCGAAGCTGCAGATCAGATCAGATGCTTCAATGATGGGAAGTAAACAGATATAGGATAGCCACAGGAGAGATAAGATGCACAACTCTTTTTGCTAGCAAGTTTATTCAGAGCAGAAAGAGGTGGATAATCTTTGAGAAAAAGAGAGAGATAAAAAAATAAAATAAGCACAAAGCATTAAGCTAGAAACAACTCCAAAAGTGTGTGTGTGTGTGTGTGTGTGTGTGTGTGTGTGTGTGTGTGTGTGTGTGTGTGTGTGTGTGTGTGTGTGTGTGTAGGAGAGGGGGTTAAATGGTAGAAAAGCGTAGAAAGCAGATGTTGAGGAACAGTATTAATGTAACAACAATAAAAACATTGCTCAATTCAAATACTTCAAAACATATGTCATCATCAATAAGTACAGCAGAAAAACACTATTGCACATACAGTGACCAAAAGTAGCATAAAACAGTAAGAAACAGTATCACACTATTGTATAAACATTTTTCAGTACTGTGTTACAAATATATCACTTTGTATAGTAAAATGCTAATAAAAAGGGGTCTATATTATCCTGTCGAAATGGCATAACAGCAAATTCCATTTTGATGACAAATAAACAGCGAACTTCAAAAACAGCAAAAGCCCAGGACTAAAAAGACACAACACACCAGTTAAAACATTTCAAAGTGGGGGGCTTCAACCCCCACACCCCCCAATGTGGGGGGCTGTGCCTCGCACACCCCCCCTAACTAAATATACAAACTCCGAGATCACACTACATGTGAGGTAAAGAGCAATGTCACGGCGACGGCCAAGTGATTTTTTTTCCCTAGGAAAAAAAAATCGCTGACTTGTGCTTCCACTGTATTTCCAGGTCGCTGTTTATTTATCGTTGAAATGGCATTTGCTGTTATGCTGTTTCGACAAGATAATTGCTTGTTTGTTTGTGTCTTTCGGCTTTTCCCGGTTAGGGGTCGCCACAGCAGAACTCCGGTCCACTAATGATTAAACCCTGCACCTTGTGTTTGCAAGTTAAACACCTTAACCATTATGCCAACTTCCCACCCTATAGCAAACTGGATTACATTATTCCTTCATAAAATTTTACTCCCATAATGTTTTTGTTTCACTGATAATTTTCTAATGTAGTTTTGGGCACTTAAATAGATACACAAGCAGAATGCTCCAAACTCAGACTGTGACATCAGGTATCTCACAAACATATGTATTATATATGGCCTTCACAGATTCAGCTTGTGCATTTGATTATAAGAATTACAAATTACAATTCTGATCATCAGGGACATAGCTTTCCTAATTTTTATTGCAACAGCAATAAAGCATAAGCAGACATTAAGACAGATAAATGGAGTTACTGACAGAGCACACTTTTTATTGGATCTATATTATCTTGTGCGGTGGTGGCGCTGCGGTAGCATTGTCACCTCATAGCAAGACATTGTCCCATTCGATTCTCAGCTAGAGCATCTTCTGTGTGGAGGCATATGTGAATGGAGCTTGCCTTCGTTGAAGGTTGTGCATCAGGGCTGGTAACCCGGTATGTAAAAATCCACTACCAATATTCTCACATGTTGTATTTGGCTAGGCTTAAAATAACCCACAAGGGCAATTAGCCTAGTAATAACCTTTGAAACTGGTGTGAGTAGCAATAAAGTGATAATCAGAAGGGGAAACTCAATCTGCTATCTAATTTATGGGCTGCAGAGAAGAGCTACCACTGTGAAGCAGCTTGGCTTTTCTCTGCAAACCTGAGAGGAAACAATGACAGTAGGCTCAGTTGTAGCAACCTTTCCACTACTGCTACTTTGTGAGCAAGAGAAGCTACAGCCCCAGCATGCCAGCATGTATATCATCACCACAGCAGTGGTACAGAATGGACATGGAGGGGGAATAAACACACAGCTATTTCTGTTTCATCCTTCATATCACCGTGTGCAAAAGCAGATTTGTGTAATATCTTTATGTTAACATAAATCACAATCCATAGGTTGGTCTGTCAAGAGTATGGGGGGAATTTAATAAAGCCTACATGTTTTTTTTTTTACTGTGTAGGCATCCCGCCAAGCTGCTTACATGAAAGTAAGCCGGTTTTAGATTCAGTAAGCAATGCTGAGCGGCCCACATGCACGTGGTAACACGGGAAGTTCTGTGGCATGCAAATCACCTCATAAGCAGGTGAATCTTGTGGAAATGAGTCAGGTAGAGTGATCCAGGAAGCAGATAGACAGCTCTTCAGACCCAAAATTCTGTGTACAGGACTGTAGACACACAAAAGGGGCTGTAAAATGTAGATATGTGGACAGAAATGTCATACCACATACAGTTACGAGTGAAACTATACTCTTGTATGTCTGAAAAATTAAAGGAAATAAGTTAACTTAATTTTATTTTTTTTAATAATCTGGGTATGTTCGCACAGTGAGCCACAGTGCGCAAAATATGCTTTATTAAAAAAAAATAAATAAATTGGAAAAAACAAAATTAATATGTGACAGAAATGTATTACAGGACCTTGTATGGAGTATCTACAATGGTACAATGGTGCACTGGTGCTGTTGCTAATGTGGTAGGACTATGAAGCATGGAGTTTCCAGAATGTGAGCATGAATCCCTATGCAAATGAGGTGGAGTTACTGTATAGTATAAAGTTGTAATCATGTCCGCATATCCCATTTGTGTAGGCAGAGAACCATGTTGGTGTTTACAGAGGAGGTAGCTGTCATCACGGGAGGGTGTGTCCAATGATTTCTAAGCTTATTTCAGCTTTTCTGCACCTGTTTTCATGGCACGCCACAATGCTGAATGTGTCCTTTCATGGGGGCGTGTACACTAACGTCTAAGCTTTGTTTAGTTAAGGGGTGCATGTTTCTGCATGTTTGCTCAGTGCACCATCATGCTGAGCATGGAAGTTTGGGGGAGTGTATACATTAAGTGCTAAACTTTGCTTACCTATGAGGAGTATGTTTGCACAGTGCATAGCAGTGCTGATTGTATCTAAAAGCTAATGACATATTAATTAGTTTTGACCTCTGTTTAACTTAAACAAGGGCCATTAAATTATGTTAACGATATATTAGGCAGGTGGAATGCATCATAGGTCGCCAATCACACAGTCAGCACCTACAGCACAGCACTGTAAAGTATGCATACACCCTACAATCTGATTTTTCCCTCATACTATGCACCATTGGAGTAGAGACTTGGGAATTTTAACTGAGAGAATGCTATTGACTGCTGCAGATCTGCCACATCTGTATGTGCTAGATGCTGAAGTCAATGCTGCTGGTGCTGCTGACAATAGGCCTAGACAGAGAAGGAGAAGAGTGTTCAGGCCCAGGGTAACCTTCCAGGTGCTATATGAGCTAAAGATTGTAGAGCACTACAGGGTGGACAGGGACATACTACAAGAACTCACTGACCTCTGACGTCCTCAACTCAGACCCAGACCCAACACAGGGGGAACCCATCTCACTGGAAACAAAGGCATGTGTATCCCTTAGGATACTAGCTACAGGTACTTTCTAAACACCAACTGGGGACATGATGGGGGTCTCACAGGCATCAGCATCCAGGGTACTCCACCAGTTCCTGGATGCCATGCTACCACATGCCAGTGAACACATTTCTTTTTCCCTTACCACTGAGATGAGGGCCAGCAATATGCAATGCTTCTACCATGTAGCACACTACTCTGAGGCACTGGGTGCCATAGATTGCACTCATGAACACATCAAGTCACCATCTAGTGAGGAGGGTAGAATCTAAGTCAACCACAAGGGTTACTACTCCATCAACTGCCAGGTCATGTGCAATGCCCACGTCATTATCATGAATGTGTGTGCTGGCAGCCCTAGCAGTTATCATGACTCCCATATCTGGCACACATCACAGCCGTACCAGATGTTTGCTAGCTTGGACATCCCACATGACGATCTACTGTGGGATGTTGGCTACACACTGGAACCGTGGATAATGACACCCATCAGGAATGCACACACGCCCACGGAAGAACGCCATAATGAAACACATGCACAAACTAAGAACATTATAGAGCATGTGTTTCAGCTTCTGAAGTCATGCTTTCAGTGCCTCGATATATCTGCTAGAGCCTTGCAGTACTGTCCAGCCACATGTGCAGATATGCTCACAGTATGTGCCATGCTACACAATATGATCCAGCAGAAACAGCTGCAGCAGAATCACCAGAGGGATGGGATAGACGGTCCCCCACCAGTGCCTAGGTCACCATAGCCACAGTCACAGGAGGACTGGGAGGAGGAACCCCCTGATGATGCCCCTGTAGACAGACATAGGTGTGCCCACTATGCCTTGGCCTTGGCTAAGAGACAACACATAGCACATTCACTGACAACCTAGGGCCCTAGGGACTGACACTTTACTCCTAAACACATACATATATTAAAATTATTGAAGCCAGGCAACCCACACACTCTGTACCTATCCATGTATTCGCTGTGTACTGCTTGCATCTCACAGGGTTAGCCCTGAATTACAGCTCTGTCAGCTGCTGATTTGCAAGGTAAGTCTCTAACCTACACACTACATGTAAGGATTACTATAATATGGTATCATATGTATGGATCTGCTGCATTTATGCAAGGAAATATAGTGGGCTATGTGGACAGACATAACATCCACATGGGACTTCAGATACCAGATCTAACAGTATGTGTTCCCTAATAACCACTAGGCCACATGGTTGGAATATTCACTATATCAGTCAAGGGAGATGTTAAACACTTGGGTCACATGATATTTGGACTACTGTCTATCCCAGCAGATCATGTGCTGTTGTACCCCCACTCCCACCACAACAGTGTTCCCATATATCTGCTTTAACAGTAAGTCAGTAATGGTATATCAGCAGACCAGACAATCTCAGGGCTGTAACACAGAACTCGATCATACATTGTATGTCACATGTAATGCAGGAATAACCATGTATATATATTATTTTGTTGACGTGTGACTGTGTGATGAATGACTCTTTGCTCTTTGGCAGCCTGTGTTGCTCAGTGGACTAGGGAAGTTAGTATGGGTGATGGTGTCGATGGTTCTAATGTGGAAGTATTCACATCTTTTGCATGTGAGATATAATTATGGTGGTGTTTTCACAGACTGTCAGTCTGTGTGTGTGGTGTAATATTAGGAACCTCAGTCACAGACAGCTGGGGAATGCTGTGGACATTTTGAGTGAAGTGCGATACTGCAGAAACAAGGACAGATGTCAATGTCGGCAACACACAAAATCCCGGACAGGAGTACAGGTAGGTGTGGCCTGAAGTCACTTTATAAGTACTGACAGTCCCCCTGGGCATGCCTGACTAAATCTTTATTCATACTAGTGTACTCATACTGTGTTTGTAAATGGAACCCAAATATCTTTTTATTTGTTAAGCCAGATTAGAAGTTTGTTAGACTGTATAAATTTAACTGTGACTGTAAAGTGTGTTTTATTTGTACAATGTTATTATGACTCTTGTTTTATCTGTACATTGTGATGAATGCATATGCTACAACCGTTGGAGCTTTTCTCCCCTGGCCTCTGCTGAAAATGGACATATATACAGTCGGACTATCCCGATCAACAAATGTAAAATAAATAAATAAATAAATGAATGAATAGTTAAAATGAACACAATTCTTTTGCCCTTCATCAGAATGACCTGTTATGTATAGATATGTCTATCCATACAGACATATACATATCCATCACTATTTCTATTTCACATACATTGTCTATCTATCTCTATGCAGTGTCAAATAGATATTTACCTATATATATACATACATATATATATATATATATATATATATATATATATATATATATATATATATATATATATATATTAAAATGATACATGGACTCTACCTACATATATATATATATATATATATATATATATATATATATATATATATATATATATATATATATATATACATAACACATATACATATCATACTGTGATGGCCCTGCACTGGCCCAGTAATTGAAAAGCCTCAGTCCTCACCACTGGCAACAGTGGGGGACATATACAATGGGAGGATGACAAGTACACAAACAGTAAAGTGCAATTTCCCTTAAGAGCACACAGCGACCACAGTCAGTCTGGGGATGGTTTCTGCTTCTTTCCCCAGACCCCCAATAAGACTCTCCACTGGCAGAGCTATAGAGTTGAGACCTTAGCCACGGTTCCAAGCCAAGTCCTCTAGCACTCTCTCTGTCCAACCAGTGCTTCATGTCCCTGCCCAAGTATCTGATACACACACACACACACACACACTTTGAGATTTGTTTTACATACACACCTGGGGAAGGCTGGCACAGGTTTACTAGCTATGCCCCCTTCTGCCCAGACTATAAGGTAGCTATCACTGTTACTAGAACCCCTACTTATCAGCTACTATAAAGCTCTTACAAAGGGTGTCCAATCCTACTGTGTAATGTTACTTTTAATCCATATGGTAGTCTGACCAAGCAAGGCTATTGGAGTGGCCTGTACAGTGTCACCAAAGAGATATGCAAGCACTCTTAGAGTTTAAATATGTCTCACAAATATCAGCCACAAAGATAGGCTTAAATACATTTAATAATAAATAATAAAAGAACAAGACAATACTCAATAAATCAACACAATTACTTCAGAGTACAAAATCACGGGAAGTATTTAAAACAACAATGCAGGGCAGTCTCAAATAAATATAGAAAACATCTAAGCTAATCTTTACTATATTCCTAACTATATATAAAAGAGTTATTATGCCCTAAAAACTTACTTACAAAGCAAGGTAAGTGCAGATGGTGATGATGAGTGGATGTTTCCAGGTCAAAGACAAAATACAAAATGCAGTCTTTCTCTGAGAGAGTTCTTAAATTAATATCAAATATTACTGTTGAGTTAGCTTGGATGACATCACTTTTTGTCACCTGACTTTAGTTCCCAGGCTAAACCCCCCATTGTAACATTTGACATCTCTTTCTGAAAAATGCATAGCTTTCAGATGTTTGCAGTTGCGAGAAGACATAAGGTTCATAGGTTATTACTAAGCTAACTGCCCTTGTGAGCCATTTTAAGCCTAGCCAATTATCCCTTGTGAGACTCAAACCTTGCACTGTGTGTTTCTAAGGCAAACACCTTAACCATTACACCACCCTCCCAACCCAATAAAACACTTATAAAACAATGCATAAGGCACCCTAGTTCTAGACATCCTGTCTCCTTGCTGCATTGAAACTAACTTGT
The DNA here is from genome assembly GCF_019279795.1 of Protopterus annectens. Taxonomy (NCBI): domain Eukaryota; kingdom Metazoa; phylum Chordata; order Ceratodontiformes; family Protopteridae; genus Protopterus; species Protopterus annectens. The sequence goes on along the minus strand of NC_056744.1, from coordinate 1,337,762,526 downwards.
ATAACACAATCATAAAAAAATTTAATTTCAACTTATTTTCTTGAAGTTTTTCAAGTTAACTCTGTATGTTCCAATTTCTACAATTAAAACATACATTTGCACAGGTATATATTTTATATACATTTATCTTCTTCTCCAGTAGGGTACACTGTGGATACATTCTTGAAGCTCATTACTGTACAAATCCTTTTCAACACACACTCCTGTACCAGTAGATTAATATACAAATAACATATAGTTCTAATACATTTGGTAACATAAGCAATTGCATCATGCTGGAATTCACAAATAACTATTTACAAAATTCCAGATAGCTGGGCTGGCAATGTCTCCTTTTGTTACATTTCTACTTAAATCATATTAATATTCTCAAATGAGATATAATCATTTACAAAATGGGCTGGCAGTATTTCTCTTGTGTCACACATACACACAAAAAACTACATTTATATGTACATCCCTCTTATATACATAAATACATGTGTGGATGTCTGTATTGTCCTACATACCCTAATAATGGTGAGTAAATCTGCACTGTCACACATATATACTGTTGCTCAAAGGATCCAAACTAAGGGTGCAACAGTACAAAATCCACTTACCTACAGACACCTGTGCCTGCTGGATGTCACCACACAGAGAGACATAGGTGAGCAGGTGGTGTAATGTATAATGTTGTCAATGCATGCATGGACAGGGCACATTGTTCCTGCCTACAGGTTTGCCTGTCTAAGTGCAAATAGACACATAGAGCCATACTGGTAACTGTACACACATAGCTAGGATAATAACAGTTACTAGATGCAGATAACAGTATGAAGCAATATCACTCTGCAGGTGATCACAGATGCTGTTCAACACAAGCCTAGTTTCTGCAATGCCTGCAATCACATATGCAACAGACTTAACATGTGGTATGTGTGAAAATTACTGTAATCTATAGTGTATAAGACTAGATAGGTAGGAGTTCTAAACTCCCTCCAAGCTACTAGGTGTGGTATGTGTGTGTCTGTGTGTGTGTGTGTGTGTGTGTGTGTGTGTGTGTGTGTGTGTGTGTGTGTGTGTGTGTGTGTGTGTGTGTGTGTGTGCATGTATCCCCCTGTAAAACAACTGACATGCCCTCATGGGCTATCAACCTGCAATGGTTATGCACGTTTTGGCCCTGTAACTTGCTGTTGGCTTCCAAACCGCCTTCTTCTACAAGGTCTGATGATGTCATCCACCTTAAGACTACCAGCTGACAGTATAGTATCAGACTTAAGTTGTAGTTCATGAGATGAATACTACAAGCTATTGTGTATAACACTAGATAAGTAGGGGTTCTAATTCAACTTCTGACTACTTTGTGTATGTCCATATGGCATAAACATGATCACCTTGGTAACTTAGAATTAGGTAGCTTTTTGCAGCATTTTATTTGTAGTGTGTGATGTGCCCCCCCCCCAAAGGAGTGACCACAACAAGGGCTGCTGATGTCATCAAGCATAATATGCCCTAAACTGATAGTACTAGCAGACATGAGGTGTGTTGCATGCTTCGCATACTGTGATCTGTAGTGTGTACCATTACATAGGTAAGTGCCCTCATCTACAGACGACCAACTTGCACTATGTGTGTGCCTTGGTGTGTCTGTACACAGTGATTGCAAGTGGTGCTAACCTCAATGTAGCCATGTTTGTGTGTGAGCCTGTTAGAACATTTTATATCATGTTATGGTGCCATAGGACAATTGAACTTCACTAGCATAATGGACATACAGCCCTCACAATCATAGACATCTTTATACCCATAGTTACAGTATCAGCACATATTGCCCCAGTCCAAGAAGGACACAGGCAGATGCCCTGTGTTGAGATGATGGTTACCCAGCCAATCATACAGATGGCATGTACTGAGGTGCACTGAGGTGCTCGGTGTGCTATTAGGCAGGGTTCTGTTTCAAGGTTGTGTTTAAGTCTGCTAGACAAATCTCTCTCACAAGCATGTAGCACTAATGTCACATACGAGGTTAATGTCCTTACAGTGAGTTATCCATCTACTATGCCTCCTACAGATAGGTAGAATATGCAATCAAGCAGGGTCACACATTGCTCCATATGCAAGGCACAGATCACCTCTGAGTAGTCTATATGCCACAGGTGACAATAAAACCCATTGCAGATTATCCCTATTGAACATATACTGAAGACATGAAGTGTCCTTGTGAAGGACCATACTGTTGTGTGCAATTGCCAGTACTGTTCAGAAAGGTACATCAATAAATGGCCATTGCACTCAGATATTGGCATACTGAGGGAAGAGTACTTGGAGGTTATAAATATGTCACTTACAGGTGACTGTGGCCTCAGCTATGCCATATGATTTCTGCCATACCACTGTAGAGACATTGTGATCTGAGGCACATGAGGTGTACACCTGTGTGGCCAGGTCTGCTTGCCCAGTTCTTTCACCCCTGAGTATGTACATCACATCTTGCAACTGATGTGCTACTTACCAGTTACATAGGTCTAACTGATGGAAATGATACTACATATATATTTGGATGGAGTTTATGGCCATTAGTATGTCAACAGGCATGTGTTCACAATACCCTCTTGCAGGATAGTGACATACTACAGAGACTCTATGGGTGCTCACAATTTGCAGTTGTCAGCCAACATTGTTAGCCACTGTCATTCAATAGTCACTTGTATTGTGGTTAAATGGACTCCAAGTGGTAGATGACCCAGGACTGCACCCTGTTGAGCACTGCTGCTTACAGATCAGCTATTGGAGGCAGATGTCCCTATGTTGCATGTGTGTGCCATACATGGACCACTTAGTGACCCCTACAATGACAGTATCGTGAATGCCTAAGTGGGTGCTTTGTAAATGTTGCCTGATCGGGGGATATAGTCAGTCAGTATGACTCAGTCTAGGGGCATGTATGCCCTGATTTACTCTCACCCAGGTCCTTGGTGACTGCCTCAGAAATGTCCACCATGTCATGCTCCCCATGTCACACATCCAAACTGCGTGTCATCAACTGTGTGTAGATCACATATATATGTGCTGATCAGCTCCATGATGATTGCCTCTATGGGCATACAGATATGGATACTTAGACAAACAGGTGCATAGTTATGTTGGTCAGTGGATGCACCACCTCTGTGCAAGGGTATAAGAGTTCCCATTGTCCACTCAGCTGGTGTGCAGCCAGTGGTGTCACTATGATTGCAAGGGTTTCCCACTGGTGTTAGTAATCCTTGTCAGAGCACATATGGGATGCAGTCTGGAATGTTAACATGTGCAACAGATGTTGTGTATCTTCCAATGAGAGGCCAGTTGTGAACTGCTCTGTAAATATGGAAGTGTTGGGACAGGCTGTAGAAATATCGTGTGTCACATGTGGTGAGGACAAGGGAGTGTAGTTGATGTAGACAGTGTGTGAGTACAGGTTAGGTATGAATACAGACCCATCATATGTGGCAACATGACATATGAGGTCACCAACAATCTGGGCCTGTCCCTTCAGGTCACACATGTAACTACACTGTGTGTTGTGGTTCTGATTTGTGTGGGTGGCTAATTTTGTTACTTACTGTGTCTACACAACATCTTAACACTATGTGCTTCTTTTAACTGAGGAGTTAGTGCCTCCATGTTAGGGTGGCACCCTCACCTCAACTGTTACATAGCACTGTCCACCTGTTATTGTATAGCCTGCTAATGGCAGTTGTCCACCAATCAGGTTTGCTGAGCCATGATGAGCCTGTGTCCCTCCTGTCATGTACAAGTGAGTTCATGCAGTTGTAATGCTGCTGACATAATGCATGGGTGTGGAGCTCTGCATACTTGCCTGTCCCATCTGAAAGGGATGTGCAGTCATGCTATGTAAATTATCCCACAAGAGGTAATAAATGGTTTTGTTGACATATATGCCTATATTGTCTGCAAAGGGGGGGTATGTGCTGGTAGTTCTAAGATGACTGATCTGTGGCCAGATTCCCACCAGAGAGGACCTCCCATTAGGAGGCTGTACTGAACACCCATATTGGTAAACACATGATGCAATAAGTTGGTTTCTGTGTGTGGGTGTCACAGCACTGCTGCAGGGCATTGTAGGTAAGGAGCTAGACCATACTTTCTGCAAGTGAGCAGCAGCATGACTAAGTAACATAGTGTATACATATTACACTCCTGTAACATGTTTGTCTGTGCTCTGTACAGACACCTTACATGACTCTCTTCTTGCAACATGGTGGAAGTAACTGCAATACTTACTTACACAGATGACAACTGGCATGTAGTCCCAAGCTATGTCCCCATATCTCTGAGTCATGTCACCTGAAATGCCATGATAGGAGTTAGCATGGATATGAGCACTAACACTGTCATACACTTACTGACACTGGACCAAGCACTGTTACTTTTGCTCAAGGCTAGATCATGCCTACCGAGTGTAACTGTCAGAGCCCATTGACTGTTAAACTGTGCAATGGATGTCGGCATATGTCTCACTCCACCAAGCATGGCCTGACAAGGTGTATGACAATATTAGCCAGGAGGCCTTGCTGAAAACTGTGTATGTCATGTATAGAGTGTTATGTCAGCTGGTGGAGAGGCATGTACCTAACAGTCATACTCTGGGAAGATAGTATTGGGAGACCTATGCTGCAATGATGCCAGTCACTAGTGGAGTTCCCCATCCTCCATTATTGGTGTACCTCATCTATCTATTTCCTCTCTGCAGTCACAACCACTGTCAGTGACCTCTGACTGAGTACATTAGCAGGTGATTGCATATTAGGAGCTGTCACAGAATCCCACACAGTACCAACCATTATCCAGGATGGCCTAAGATGCAATCAGTTTTTCTCTAAGCCACTGACAAAGACTAAATGCCAACAACTGCACAATACTATCCTGTGGGAAATCATCCACCCCTGCAAAATATTGTAGTGTTTGCACACCACACACAGTTGAGCCATTACACATGGAGTTATGGACATAGAGAGTAATGTAGCCTTTGACCTTCACTGGTCTGTAAGATGTGTGGTTGCATTCACTGTTGTATAACCTATACTGACAGGTTTGGGATGTGAATCCTAAACTGTCACAGCTATACTGAATGTGGCAGTCATCACACTTATCATTGTATGCAACGGCACCCTTGCTATCTCACTACACAGACATATCATACAACTGTAGCAGCCACAGAGGTTCCATGGTACACCAATACACAGTGTAGATAACAAGTCCTATGGAGTCCGTGTCATGACTGTACATGTGTAATCTGTCTCCTAAATGCTTTGGAGGGGGTGTGTATGGCTACATAAAGGGAGGTGTTGGATCCCACTCTGTACCTCTTGCATATCCAAAACAGGACTAACACATGTCTCACCTGTTCTACACACCTACAACATCATTGTGGTATACATAGTGCATGCTGGAGAGATAGGTATATAACATAGACAGTACACCCTACATGAAACAGGCCCCCCAGACATGTGAAAAACAAATCTGTTGTTACACACATCATGTGCAGGTTACACAATGGAATACAGAATATGACAATCATAACTGGTGTTGGACAACTGTCTGTACTGGGCACAGGATATTTATAGATGGGCTATCTCCATCACCACAGCTTATAGATGTGTTAATTCCCAAAACCCTGGTGACACATCATGGGTAGCAGACTTTGTCACAGATTAGGGATGTATGAGTATGCTGAATGCCGCCATTGTCCTTGTTAGCCTGTTATACACACATGAACCTATGGAGCCATGCACTCATCATCTTGTACCTTGCTGAAGATATATACCATCCTGTGCTACTTTATTACTGCTGTGTATCCATAGGTTATTCCAACAGACTACTGAAACAGAAACATGAATAGGTCTGTGATACAACTGTCATTGGATAACTATACAGCCATTACAACATCATACAACATAAGTTACACAAAAGTATGCGGAGTACTCATGACAAATGCCAGCATACAATATCTGTCAGTAACCACTACAGGTGGCATGGCAAAACAACACTGCATTGCACAAGTATATGTTAACTAATATAGTCACCCTGTGCATTAGACACATAACTTAATTTCCTTGCATCAATGGTGAGGATGACGGGGATGTGGCACAGGTGTCATCACTTGCACAGGGTATTATGTGGGGGTGCAGGAGGCCTAGGGTGACCCAAAAGGTTGACAGCATGTGTGTGAGTCAGGAAGGGAAGCAGGTAAGATGGACTATAGAAAGGTGCCATGTGTGTCTGTAGGTGACCTCCATCTGACAGGGGTGTGTGAGTGTGTGCATGTACACAGTCAAGCTCAGTGTTAGACCTACATGTGTGTATGTTGGACAGCTTTAGACAGTACATGATAGAGTTGACAGTTCACTGTCTCTGGACCTGAACATGGGAACTGGCTCTGCCAGGAGTTGCACTGGCACCACCATGCCCAAGGTCAGAAGTGGTGCTAGTACCTGATGGTGACTCCTGTCTGCTGGGACCATGTCTCCCACAGGAATTACCAGTACCACAAGCCCATGACCTGCCACATCATGTTGTGGACAACACACTCCCCTCTGTAGTGCTGGATGTACTGCCACTACAGGAGCGTGATTATACAAGGCCATGTGGATTCTCAGCAGATAGAGTTGCTGACCTATGTCCACGAGTCCAACACTCAACTCCAACCACAGGTTCCAGCATAGACAATGTGCTGTCCAAAACAGAAACTGTCTCAGCCCACCTTTTGTCCACTGCAGTCAACTGATCCAGGGTGTCCCCAGTGTGGTGGAGACAGTCATGGACGTCAGACTGTGCTGCATCCGTAACCCTAAGCATATGCCTGGTATTCCATTCAGAATGTGCCTGTGCCTCCATGATGTTCCAAAAAATGCTGTGAGTGACCAGTGATGTGACACCTGCAACACGTAGTGGATGGATGGCAGGCCTCCTACAAACACCACTGTCAATCTGCCTGTGTGAGACCTTGCCAGCTCTCTGGCTATGGTCATTGTCTACACTCACTGGAGCCATAGTTTCCACACTTTCCTGTTCAATGTCCCCACCCTCTGACTGTGCAATATCTGTGGCCTCCAGGGACTGGGTATGTGTGGGCATACTGACTGTGTGCAGGAACAATGAGGGCAGAGGAGGAATATCAACCACTGAGACAGATGCAGCCCCCAAAACCCCCACATATGCCACACTGTGTCCACCATCATTATCAGAGTCTGAGGAGGCATTGACATTAAGTAATGTCAGTAACACTGCACATTCCACCACCACAATGTAATATGTCCATATATCTGACGTTTACAGTAGTTACTGTGTTAATTGTTATATTGGTCAAAATCTGAACATGACAGTCAAACTGCAGTGAAACCCTTCCTCCCCATCAAAAGCAGACAGCCCTGACACCCACATAAGACTATGTATACCCTGACACACTGAATGCTGCAGTATTGCAATATTGATCAAACTAAACTTACCTGCATAGTCCTCTGCTGTACAGTTTGTGGCACCCACTTCCACAATATAGGGTGTGCTGGATGCCTGGGAGCTGTCATGTGTGCCTAGATTTGCCAAGAATTCCTCAGTAGCTGAGAGTGGTTGTTCCACTGCAGGCCCTCCAGCGCCATGATCCCTGGTTACATCTGCTGCTCTCCTGCATGTGGCATTGATCATGTCTATAATGTGGTGTTGAATCTGTCCATATGTCCTGCTCTACTGACCATTGGCATTGACATCATGGACAAGGTCAGCCCACAGTGCCTCCTGTTGTTCCAAGTTGTACCTCCCCCGGACAGTAGGAGTTCATGGTGTTGACAGAGGCCTTCCAGTATTAACTCATTCTCTGAATCTGTAAAAGCTGCATGGCATCTTGCATACATGTTTCCTGAAAGACAACAACTTGGTAACACATGTCAGGATCACATACGTGAAAGTACACTATGTAGAGATACAGCAAGGATAGAATGGCTGGCAATATCCACTGCTTGATAACACATGTCATATTCCACAATGTGAACAAATGCTAAGCATGTGGATACAACTAGGATACTAGCAATAGCAGGTATTCCCTTGTGTGCCATGACAGATACCACTGTATGTTCATACAGCTGACACTGGAGTATATTGTAGTGTGTCCCCAAGGGACAAACCCTCTGATAATATGTCAAACCAACTGTGCCAAACAAATAGCAGTGTGCTATTACAACCACTGTAAAGAGAGAGTTACAAAAGCCCAGTGTGCCACATTGACAATATACATTCCACCTTTGATGTCTTGTACATCTTCTGTATGTGTAACAAATATAGATATCACTGACATGTCATTATTGCAGTTCTAAGGAAGACTTAATGCTGTAATCCCTATTCCCTGTAAGTATAGTCAGACATCTGCGTCCTGATGTAAACAGGATTGTTACATACCTGATGGAATGAAGTACTCCTCTGCTGATATATGCTGATAGTTAATACTTTGCATATGCGTGCTCTGTGTGTGGAAAGTCTCATACAGAATGGTCCCCCATAGCCAGCTGTTTGCCTATGTAACATGCTTCTCATCAGCAGGTGATTGCCTCTTAACCAATCTGTGGTTTTGCAATGCTATTTCCAGCCAACACAGCTGATTTGCACTAACATCAGCCAATCACATGCAACCACAGTACAATATATAAGTCCTTCATGTAGATTAGGGCCCTTTCTGATATGTTGCTCTGGACATTACTGGGGTGAGGATACTACTTCATCGCAGAGGGTAGGTCTGTAACAGCAGCTTTTACACAGAGATGGGTGTGCTACAGGCTGCAGATGCTGCTGCATGTAATAGGCATAGGCAGAGAGGGGGAAAACTTTGGAGGACAACAAGCTGTAGGAGTAACTGTGGGAGCCATGTCAGCCTTGATGTAGAGGCAGAGCCGGAGTGAGACTATCCTTTCCAGTCCAATTAAGGCATGTTTTTAAGGTAAGTATGTTAGGCAATGTTATCACTAACAGAGTACTAGGCCACATGTTTGTTGTGTCCTTGAGCAACATGGGGGATAAATATAACAATATGGCCACCATTTGGACGACTGTCAGGCCTTGTGTTACAGTCTGGTAGTAATATGGAGCATGTATGAGGGCAGTCCATGGTACAAGCAGGTATGTCAAATGTGCATGTTAGGTGTGCAGCTGTGCTAATCAGCACTGTGGGTTTGAAAGGATTGTGTGGTGCACTCTGACATTAGTGGCCCTCATTTGAAATACCTGAGTTGAATTTCTCTGTGAATACATATTAATGTTAGTTGTTACCTCTCTAGCCAATAACTTATATTGAATCCCAAAAAAACTAAACTAATTCTTTTCTCTAACAATCTATCTTCTCGGCTGATAACACCAAAACTGAACCCACATCTAATACAAAACTTCTAGGCATCACTATTGCTAGCAACCTTAAATTTGACAAGCATATCTCTGAAGTTATCAAGAAGGCCCATATTAAACTTGGTATTATCTATAGGTCCAAACAATTCCTTACCCATCTCACCAGCCAGGCTAATGCTATAACCCATCTTCTCTCCACCCTGTTATACGCCTCACCAATCTTTGCTAACTTGAGAAAATTTGACCTAGCTAAGCTGGAAGCATGCTACAATAAAATAGTCAAATTTGCCACAAATTCCCCACACAGGTCTCACCAATGTGTTGCACTCCACCAGCTCATCTGGCTAGAACTACCCAATCTCCTGCATTTCCATCAAATATCCACTGCACACAATATCATTACTAGTCTAGGAAATTGTCCTGCACTTCAAACTCCCATCCAGCCATACTGTAACCTCAGAACACTAAGATCCACAGAGAAATCCCCTCTTTCAGGCTCTAAATCTTATAATAGCTTTGGAGATGCCCTCTACTCTAATTACATTTCCAAAGTTTGGAACTCCATCCCTCAAAACATTCTTAACACTGCCAACTCCACTATGTTCAAACAACTTCTTAGGACCCACCTAAACAACAACTGGAAGTGCTCTTGTACTGTCCCTGGCTAAAATACACCCACACTGAACACTCGGAAACCACTGTTTCTCCCTATATGGCATCCACCTTGCACTTGCTCTCATAGGCAGTCATTTTGGCAGCGGTTTCCTGACTGTATGTATTAGGTGAATATTCAGACTGTAATATAATTACATAATTCTTGCTTTACTAGATTATAACAGTTAATACATGTAAATAATTTTGTACAAATATTTTTAAATAGTTCCTGCCTTCTCTTTAGATTGTAATAGTTTTAGTTCATGTCAACTAATGTGTGCTTATAATCTATCTTATCTGTCTCACAATGTACTTCTCATTAGTATTGTACTGTACTGATTGCATTTTTGTGTGGAGCTTTTCTCCCCGAGCCTCCACTGAAAACGGGCTATCCACCCAGTCAGACTATCCCGGTAAACAAATATAAAATAAATAAATAAATAAAATAATGCATGATGTGATACTTTATTCACTTATACATTTGCTATAGGGGTATGTGAAGTGTGTTTCTATCTGCACGCCTGTGACTTCCATCAGTGAAATGCAGACATTTCATTTGATATACATTGTGTGGATAAAAAGTGCATGACTCAGTCATGATTTGCTGGCTTCACAATACTATAATTTCACTGTTACATACCACTGGATTTGAACCCAGGACTGTGTCTGGCAAAATGTTCTGTTTGAAAAGCAATTAACAGACTGAGCTACTGAATCACTGCTACAGTACCTGTATTCGTAATATATATATGTGCACACATACAGGCTGTGACAAACATTTTCTACATCCATCAGTATGTGCAAGGCTTTATATGGATGTATTTCTGCACCAGAGTCCCAGCTGAACATGTATTTTGCCATTAACGCCAGATATACCCCAGGGATTACCTCAGTGTCACTGCTCAACAGAGGCACAGCAAAATAATGGGTATAGTTCCCCATACTAAAGGGGTGGCGTAAGCCACAAAACTATGGGCTAGGCTTGTAAATGCCCTCGGGCAGATAGCCTAGTATGAACCTATGAACCTATGAACCTATAAGCAGGTGTCTTTCTACATGTTGCTGATAGAAAGGGCACATTTACCTGCTATGATAGGCCTCACTTACATCCATTATTATGTCTTTAGCTTTCTAGTGGTGTACTATTGCACCAGAGTCCAAGGTACACTCTTATTTTTTTCATTGCTTTTTAATCAGGTTTGCATGGCACTGTGCGGTGCACAGCTCCTCTGAAAGACGCATAATGACTGTAACTGGCAAATACTATCTTTTGTTTAAACCAGCTGTTTTAGTTAAGAGTTGTGTGGCATGGCAGGTTAATGCAGTGGTCTGTAGGTGTACTGGTCTTGGGTTTGAAATATGGCACAGGTGTTTATTTTATAAGTATGTATTACAATTTTAAAAACACATATAGTCAAAAGGTCTATTTAGCTGAGCTTAGAGAAGCTGCATGATAAGCATTGTGCTAAAAAAATATAAAGAAAAGAAAAATGGGGAGTTAGGAAAGTGGTGAAATGGGGTGCAAGCAGGGGAAACACATAGTGAAAGGCAGGTAGGTATATGCAGGAAGGGTGTAGCAAAGAACCACAGCTATCCATTTCATGTATAGCAACACATGTGCACTTTGACAGAATTTGCACATGACTTTGAACTCTCACACACAGAGAGGGGTAAGGACAATATAACTGCATTGACACACCAACTGGTTCACATTACGTGTGTTCAGTGGACACATGTACAAAACTGAGAGCTATAGGTTCATATGTAGGTACTAGGCTATCTGCCCGAGGGCATTTATAAGCCTAGCCAGAGTATGTCGGCTTTTGCCGCCCCATTGATTAATTAACTGAGCCTCTGTCAAGCAGAGCCAATGAAGTGATCCCAGGGGTGTACTTTCTGTTACCCATCCACTCGCCAAGGCTTTTCTTGAAGAGTGTTAGTGAGGGGCTCTGCCTAATGTAGTTAGGAATTTTGTTCCAAAGCATGGGGAGTCTCTGTGACAGGAATCTATCCCTCCAGCATGTTCTATTTATTGTTGTGGTGAGGGTTAGCTCACTAGATCGCATGGCTCGCAGTGACTTGGATTTCTTTAGGTGGAGCATGTCCATCAATTCTGAGTTGGACATGGCTTTGTAAGTCAGGCAGAGATCACCTGTGAGTAAGTGATATGCCACTGAGTACACCCTCAGTTTTTTCAGTTGGGCTGCATAGGACATATGTTTGAGGCCAGTAATCCTCTTGGTGAGGTGCTTTTGTGGTGTTTCAAGCTGTTGGAAGTGTCTTGTGAGGTACATCCCAAATGGGGCATTGTACTCTATGATGGGTTTGATGAGTGACGAGTAGAGGGGCACTATAGCCTCTTTATTTCTAGATGCAAACCCCTTAGTAATTAGATGGGCCACATAGAAGGATTTCCTAACTACTTTGGCAATATGATTGTCAAAGGAGAGATTACTATCTACCTGGGTCCCCAGATCTCTTATTACCTCTTCTGTATTAAGGGGGCTGCTGCCTATGTGGTAATTCGTGGGTGTTTTGTTTTTCCCAAACGGGATGACTATGCATTTTTTGGCATTTAGCTTGAGGCCATGACTTTGACACCAGGTGTCTGTTTCAGTAAGGCCTTTTTAGAGGATGTCTGTGTCAGCCGGAGAGTCAATTATGGCTCCCAGTTTGCAGTCATTGGCGAACTTGGTTAGCCGTAGTCCTCCTGTGTTTGCCTGTACTTCTGAGAAATATATGCCGAACAGTAGGGGTCCCAGAACTGAGCCTTGTGGGACACCACTTATGAATGGTTGTGAATGGTTTAGAGTCAGACCTGGAGCCCGCTATTCTTACCGTGTGAGTTCTGTTTGTAAGCCAGCTGGCAACCCATCTTGTGACGTAGGGGTTTATGTTCAGGCTGGTGAGTTTTTCTATAATACCCGAGTGAGGAATGGTGTCGAATGCCTTGGCGAGATCAAGGTAGGCTTAACACTTTATTGGAATTGCTGATAAGTGTATGTGAAATCTAAACACAATATCTGCCCATAACATGGGCTACCTCAACCATATACCTTTTGTTCCTGGAGTGGGAGAAAATGAGAGCATTATGTGACTGATACTGGCCTGGAGACAAACTTGAACCATACTATGAGTTGAAAAATACATGATACAGGACACTTGTTTTGCATTCTAAAACTATTACAGTGTTATACTTGTCTGCAATGAGAGTAGAAAATATATATATATATATATATATATATATATATATATATATATATATATATATATATATATATATATATAGGCAGATTTATTTAGGAATCAACAATGCCGCTTAACACTTTATTGGTATTGTTGATAAATGTCTGTGAAGTCCACACACAATATCTACCCATAGAGTGGGCTACCTCACCCATATACATTTATTACCTGGAGTAGGAGGAACAGAGCGCATTATGTGACTGATATTGACCTGGAGACGACCTTGGACCTATGAATTTATTAATACAGTTTGCAGGCCATTTGTTTTGCATTTTACAGCTATTACAGTGTTGCACTTGATTGCAGCACATTACCATATACAAGCAATGCATACAGCTCTACTGCAATGGTTATGACAACCCAATCTTGCTGTACACCATTTTGTTTACTATTATTGGCATTGTTTATTGTTTATTGCAATACAGTTGTTATTGTTCATTTATTATGGACTAAAACTAATTGCTAAGAAATGCATAATAGTATCCTTTGGGAATTCATCCATCTCTGGTAACTATCATATTAGCAACACACTCCTTACAGTTGACCCAGTAGTCAGGGACTTAGGGACATACATAGATAGCAATCTAGCCTTTGATCATCACGTGTCTACAGTGGTGAGGAAATCATTCTATGTTGCGCAACTTATAAACAAAGATAAGGCATCTAAGTCCATGGAAGTCATTGCTCCACTGCATTCAGCATTAATCAGACCTATCATTGAGTACAGTGCCCCCTTTGGTATGTACCTAACCAGGCATATCCAACAACTGGAACATCCACAGAGGTTCCTCACTAAAAGAATACAGGGCATATGCAGACTGCCTCAAGGTCCTATCCCTGTATTCTGTCTCCTCCAGGCTTTTGAGGGGAGATCTATACCTGGCATACAGGGCATTGTCACACCCCACTCTGCTGGACCTCTTGCATATCCACAAAACAAACAGTACCAGAATTACCTGCTCTAAAGACTTAAACCTTGCCTGTGATATTAATAGGACCTGCTGGAGAGATAGGTATGTATCCCAGAGACTACCCCATCTATGGAACAGGCTCCCCATCCATGTAAAGCAGAGTTCCTTACTAATGCAAATCAAGTGCAACTTTGACAATTGGATGGGAAACTGGAAATTCATCCCTGGTTGGCACCTATGACTCTGATGAAAACAGGTATCCTGTAAATGGTTAATTTCCCAGGCCCATGCTTACACTTATCAAGGGTATCAGAACTCATCAGAGATTTGGGATGCATGGCTAGGCTTAAAAAGGCCTTTGCGGTCGTTAGCCTAGTAAGCACCTATGAACCTATTACACTGCAGCTCTAATTGCCTATTTATTGCACCAGAGTACTATTTGCCCATTTATTTCAGTACAGTTTTTATTATGTATACTTTATTGCAGTAAATGCTTTACTCTTTCTTACTTAGTGCACTACAGTTAGCATAATAAATCTGTACTTACCACACTCACCAGCACAATCTGGCCAGGCGCCTGGCATGGGAATCAACATTGCAAGTCCTCTCAGCTGCAGCTGTTGGGAGGGAAGCACACCATTATGCATACCAGTTTTGCATGCATTCAGCTTGCATTTTGATAAAACAGTGGAAAACATACTTTCATATCAGTAGGGCATGCCCAGCTCTTGTCTCTTGGTCCCAGGTGTCCAAGGTTCTCCTCTTTCATATCTTCAGGTCATTATAATGGTGACAGCACTGCTCACCAGTGCAGGGGACACCAGTAGCACTGGTAAGTTCCCTGGCCTCCACCTTACATTCTGAGCCCTGGAAACTGCCCTGCATCAGCTTGGGTTCAAAATTCTTTACCAGGAGCCCATCAAAGACAATGGACTCCTGCACACCCCATCTCTGCACCCAAAAGTGCGCACCCTCTCCAACACTGCCTAGCATATCAGCAGATAAGCAGACTCCAATGAATAGTGCAGAATTCCCACCTATTGCACCTAATATAGGCTGTTTTCCCACCCTTACATATCATTGATCAGCATTCAAAAAAGTGCCTCATCACTTAGCAGCGCACAAGCCAGCTAAGCAGTATGAAAACTTGCACAACTGAATTTTAGAGACACGTAGCACCACACAAATAGTAGTAGCTGTTAGCATCTTTAACCAGTGCAGCAGTGCAATATTTCACAAATATGTATTTAAAATTAAACATATATACTAAAATTAAATTACAGACATCTTATGACTGCAATGGACTCAAACCCAGGATCTACTAAGCATTAGGTCATAACTCTAACCATTTATCTACTTGGATATTGTTAAAACTAGTATACCTTCACATATACTACTGGACTACCTGTTAGCATTGCTGAGCACCGTACCGCCCCATGCAGACATGCTTAAACAGACCCAAAAATAATTAATTAATTACATTTGGTTTCTATTTTTAAATGTCTAGCAGCTGTTGACTATGTATTATAAGTGGTGGTCGGCTCGGCAGCGCTCTGTGCCTTCCCGCGCAAACAGCAATTAAAAAAATTATCTAATTATGATAATTAATTTTCTATTTTTAGATGTTTACAGGTGTCAGCTGTCAACATGTGAGCACAGCTTGGCATTGCTACACTCCACACCATGCAAACATACAGCGAGGAAAAAAATTCATAAAACTAAAATATTACACATTTAAACAATTCACAGCATTTCAACAGTAGCAGAGAGCATTAGAGGAAGCCTCACCCTGTACCTAACATCTACAACCATGGGTAGCCTCTACACTTCTCCCTACACAGATTCAATATCCCTGTTCCTATGATCTCCCTCTGTGCTGCTGAGGGGGAACCATGGCCATGCACATGGATACATTCCATGTAGGCTATATACTGTGCCTACATGTTTTTTATTAAATCCTGGGGTATGACTTATCACTATTGCCTAATGGCCTTTAACTGTATAATAATACTTTTGTTTACCTGGTAAGCTAACCAGAAGTACAGCCCATTTTCAGGGGCAATATTAGAGAAATATTTGGTTAAGAGACTGACTCAAAGTCATGTAGCAGCCAAGCGCAGACCATGGGAATTAAACCCAAAGCTATTTCAAGCTATTGGACACTGTTTCAAATCAATGTACCAAACAGCCAGATGATAATGATTCTTTTGAAATGAAATTTATGAATTGCTTTTTCTGACTGTAATGGAAGGCTTGTTGCATAACTTTGATTATTAGCATTACATAATGTGCCTGTTACTTTATTTGTATTATTGCCATTTATTTTACTATTATTTTCCAGGAACCCATGTTAGCTGTTTCAGTTGAGCATTCAGAGGATTCATAATAAATATTGAAACCTACTATGATTGTAATAGGAAACACTGTAAAAATAAATTTGATAATAGAAGAGGTTAAATTTCATCAAAAATATAAAAGAATATGGGAAAGTTCAGCCCATACCCATTGTACAAAGGTCAATGATTGTAACCCAGCAAGTAGCTCATTCATCCATGTTGCCTGGGAGACCATCTGTGAGTTCTAGCCCAGCATCTGTTGCTTGCTTTCATGCTCTTACACACACATTACAGTGCAATCTAAGGGGGGAGCTGTAGTGCTGTGATGAAGTCATTTATATGCTCTTTTCAAACAAGACCCTAGCTACTTGACTTGGTAGTGATTAAAGTAAATGCAAAAGAAGAGATGTTAGTTTAAAAAAAATCAACACACAGTACTCCACAAATTCTAAACAACCAAATATTTCAGGAACTAATAAAATGAATATGCAACACCTTCAGGACATTAAAAAAGTACATGCTAACTTATTTTAGCATTTTAGACAAACAACTACAAACTTCAACATTATGTCTCTGTTTATGTGCATAACTCTGTTTGACTCTTGACAGCCATAGGGCATGCGGACACGTACTGTATAGACACACACATACACACACACACACACACACACACACACACACACACACACACACACACACACACACACACACACACACACACGCATGCAAATAAATGGTTATACTAGCTTATGTCTACATATGTGTTCATTAACATCCCAAATGGACACCATAATGCATCAAAAATTTGAATATTGGCCTGTTAGTACTCATGCATTGAGAAACAACCTTGTTGCATGAAAAACAGAAACCAAAAAAAAGCATTAAACCCCTTGCAAGTTATATATACTAACTCTGAGATTGCACTGTCTGGGAAACTGAATATTCTCAAACACCAAGAAGTGTGTGATCTTGCACATACGTTGACCATCTCTTTAGCTGACCAAATGTAGTTGACTAAACAGATGTTAACCTGACAATTTACAATCAAAACAAACAGACTACAGTCAGGGCATTACAGGGCATCCATTATGCATATCAAAAACATGGTGGCATAAGATTGCCTAGTCTATAATTGGCATAACAAGCAGCAATAATACAACATTTCAAAGAGTCTTACCTGAGAAAGATATCTTCATCCTGGGTGTATTCTGTGGCTGAAATATATGTTTATCCATGCAGCCACCCATTACATGTATAGCAAAATACAGAAAGAAGAATAATAAACAATTCATACCATGGGTTATAAAAATGGACTATTTTCAGGGGCCAGCCACAATTGGCAGATCTCAATATTTAAATAATTTATACAGAGGGACAGCCACCCTACTTAAAAAGCTGTTAGTGCTAATACTTTAGCCACTAGTTTTACATCCTACTTCCACCCTAAATTCACATTGCTTTGATTATGTTTTCCCCTAATATTTTGGCAGAAAAGGGATCTACAAGTAACTTTCAACTGTACTCGGAATCAACAGCCAAGAAATAGGCAGTGTTTTTCAGAGAATCATTAACATTTTATACTTTTAATTATTTTCATTTTTAGCTCTAGTTGATTCCCAAAGCATGCATTCAGTATCTGATTCACACACTTTTCACCAGTGATGACGACGCAGATGTAAAAATTGACAATTCAGAGGTTGTCTCTATTTTACTACACATTTATTTTAACCCAGCCTTAGACATGAAACAGGTTTATCATAAAAAAGAGCATGAGAACTCCAGAATCAATAAATTCATAGCATAATGAAAACTCCACTTACAGCAACATCTTCCCTGAGATAGAGGTTATTTGCATGGAAGTGTTTGCACCATCTTTTTTTAACCACAGACCTGATATCAGCGTATTCTAGGAGTGATTCTAGTGCTGTCAATATCATTTTCAAACTCCAGCTGTATTGTTGTAATAAAAGGTTTCTGGTCAAATTCTGGAAGCACATAGAGACCACATATCAGACAGATGAACTAGCCAGGAGGGATCTTAACAGAATAAGGTTTCATGCCAGAACTCAAGACACATTACATTGTTTAATATCATGCTCTTAGAAGTTAAAAGTCAATAACTAGATATTGAAAAAGCCCCATCCCTCTTTGGATCAGTGAATGTTGGCAAGTTCTTTGAGCTATTTGTCATGTAGAACTGAAAATAGCTCACAGGGTGAATAAACAAGCTCAATTAATTAGTAGTCATCCCTATATATGACGCTTCTTGCTCTGCTAAAATAAAATTATTTTTTGTTTACATTAGCATAAAGATGCTATTATTTCCAGAACTATAGTGATTATAGAGATGCTGCTTAACACTTCACCTCTGCATATCTTAGGCAATCTTCTGCACAACTCTCCATGTCTACATGATGACACCAAGAAACACAAAATCATAATAGAGTTTGCCAGGCTGAAGACCCACTAGTCAATAAACCTCCCTCCCTTTCTTTCTCCTTCCCCTTTTTTACTACAGTTCCCTTTTTTTGGTGTAGGAACTAGACAGAGAGGAACTCTACAGGAAGAGGTGGGGAGGTTAGATTAGACAGTATAGCAGAGGAAGACATTCTTATCACAAGGCTGATTTAACAAAACAAAACAACACATGTAAGTGTGTCTTTATCATATTTAATTTCAAACAATGCTATCTAGTCATTCTTTTTTACTTTAGTTTTAGTACATTGCCATAAAGAACCCCAGTGACCAACAACTATTGTTGCAGATATCATGAAAATGGAAATGCACTGGCTCTATATCCATGATCTAGCATGGGTTCATAGGAGGTTGCTAGGCTAATGACCTTAGGGCCTTTACAAGCCTAGCCATGTAATAACCTGAGTACCTTTATTGACCATAGTTAGAAGGTCATTGTTAACAGAGTGATTCTGTGATCAGCACCGACTGTCCCTGTCCATGCACATAGGTTCCACTCCCAGGGTGAATTTACAATCACCCATTCAGTTGTAAAGGTTGTGCTTGAATGCGATCATTGAGGATCTATGCTTCACATGAAGTGGGAGCTTATTCCAGAGGAGCAGCAATTGCTGGAAGATAAAACTGTCTCTTCAGCATGTTCTGCTTGAGATCAATGCAGTGAGTTATTGTTGTCCCATTTCTACAGAAGGCAGCATTGTGCTCAATTAGGGGTCTGATAAGGATTGAGTACAGCAGAGCTATAACCGCCCTGGTCTTAGATTCAATGCCCTTATTTATGAGATGCACAATGTAGAATGCTTCTCTTACCACCATAGACACATGGTGATCAAAGTTTAAATTTTTATCAACCTGTTTTCTGGGTTAGAGCTTAGAGAGGTACTAGCTATATCATAATTACCAGAGGTTATTTCTTTGCCAAAAGGGATAATGAGGCATTTTTTGCATTAAGTTTTAGTCCATGAATTTGGTACCAAGCATTTGTCTGTGTCAGCCCTTTCTGTAATATTTTAATATCATTGGGGGGCTCTATGACCGCTCACAGTTTACAGTCATCTGGAAACTTGATAAGCCACATGCCATCTATCTTCACCTGGACTTTAGAGAAATATAATCCAAACACTAGAGGACCCAACACGGATTCTTGTGGTACTCCATTGGTAACTGGTTTACTAGTGGAGGTGGACTGGCCAGCTTTGACAGTGTTCATTCTGTTGGTGAGCCAGTTTGATACCCATCTAGTAATGTATGGTTTAATTCCAGATGAGAGAATTTCTCTGTGATACCTGAATGGGGGATTGTGTCAATTGCCTTGGCTAAATCAAGATAGGTGGTATGTACTGTTTTGTCCTCGTCCAGGGCTTTAGTGACATTCTGAACAAAGTCTACTAGGTTTATCAAAAAAGATCTACCCTTGACAAAACCAGACTGGGTTGGGTGAAGAATTTGAAGGTTCCTTATTTCCTTGTGGATAAGGTCCATGATGATTCTTTCCATGGCCTTGCAGATAAGGCTGGTTAGGCTTATGGGTCGATAGTTCCCAGTGTCAGTTGATGGACCTCCTTTGTGCAAGGGGGTTACTGTTGCTGTTCTCCACTCTGCAGGGACAAGGCCAAGGCTATTGTTAAAGAGAGTGCCAAGTGGTTCCACAAGGTCTTGTTTTAGATTGTTTAGTAAGCAGCCTGGGATCTGCTCACATAGAGGCCATGTTTTTGGCCTTGGACAGTGCTTGTATGACTTGTTCTTTGGAAATAATCAGTAGAGGACTGATGTCAGGAATGCTTTCTGGTATGCCTGGTGGAGATGGGGGGGGGGGGGTGAAGTTATTGCCAAATTTGTCAGCTAGCAGGTTGGCAATTTACTCAGGTTCAGTGTGGGTGGTACCATCCACTATGAGTTCAGCACACAGCTGGGCATTCCATTTTAGGTTTCAGGCACAGGTACAGCCGAGTCAATGCATTTGCTTAAGTGGCTGTATAGGGAATTTGTGTATTCCTCTGCATAGGAGTCATTGTTGGCTAAGTTGGCAACGGCTTTGAAACTTTTTATACCATCACTTAGTAGGCAATAGTATGCTTTGGAGAAATTTTTCATTTTTTTCTTACTCATGTGGGGGTATCAGATTTGATGTTTACTTCAAACAAGACAGATTATTGGTCTGACCTTACTAGGAAGGGCAACACAGAATGGATACTGCAGTGACCCTCCCCCCATGCTGGTGAACACTAGGTCCAGGACATTTGAGCCCCTTGTGAAGGTGCGGACCAACTATTCCAGGGCATTTGAATTAACAAAGCCCAGGAACTTCATAGTGATTGTGTTTGTGCAGTAAGTCACCCAGTCAATGGAAGGATAGTTGAAATCTCCCATGACCAAGGTATTTGGCTGTATACTGAGTGACTTTAGCAAGTTGAGGTGGGCGGTGTGCTGCTCCTAGTTCATGGTAGGGGACCTGTAGCTAGCGATGATGTGGAGGGGTATTTTACCTATAGTTAATTGGACCTGGAGTAGCTCAAGAGAGTCATACTGTTTCATCAGTCCTGTGGTGTATTTGTTTTTAATGAAGATGGCGACACCTCCACCTCTGGTTCTTTCATGCTTGTTTTGGGGTCTGAATATGTGAAAGGCATTGTAGCCTTGTATGGCTAGGGTGCTCTCAGCAGCCTTGAACCAAGTCTCAATCACTGCACAAACATTAACATCTTTCAAGGTAAGATGTGCCTCCAGGGAGTGCAGTTTACTGTTTAAGCTGATAGCATTAAGCAGCATGACCTTGAGTTTGTCTTTAATAGATTTCTTTACTTTGGAAGTTTTGTTGTTTGGACATTGCCTAAAAAAGGCACTATAGGGGAGGAAAGCATCTTTGTCAGTATCCAAAAGCTTTGAGGAGACAAGTGAAGGTCATCTTTGGCAAAGCAATGTGAACTGTCAACCATGTCTTCCCAGGTAGGCAGATACTGGATCCCCTGGAGTAACACTAGAAGACAAGCCGATTTTGAAATTAATCATTTTTTGTCTGTATTGTGGCATCATCTTTGGTAAAGGTAGAATTCTGTTTAAGGCTAGGGACATACCTGCCTGGGACACATAATCTGAGATGTTGGTAATGTCTCTCTTCATATAGTACAGAGAGGTACATATCAGATCATTCACACCAACATGTACTATGAAAGAGTCACAACTGTACTTGTTGCTGAGTGACTTGATTGCATGCATGATTTGATGGATCCTGGCACCTGACAGGCAGCTGACCGTGACCTTACCCTTGTTCAACCTGCTGAGGGGATATCTGTGTGTCTCACTATTACATCACCTATGACCAGAACATTAGGTTTTGAAGTGTTTTACTTTATAGGCTTATTTTTTGAGACAATGATATCTGTGTTGTTATGTGCAGTGGTGAATTCTGTTTGTGTACAAGTATGTGTATGTTGTTTGTGCTTGGGAGGCTTCAGGCCTTTTGGTAGGCTCTTAGTGTGTACCTTAATGCATGTGGGTTTATGTGTCTTGACCTTATCTTCTGTGAAAGGGGAGTTGTGTATGCTGACAACCTGTTCTATATCTTGTATATTGTTATGTGAGAGGACTGATTCTAATTTCATGGTATAGTTACATCTCTCACATGTTGTGTTTGCTTGCTTTAGGAGCAAGTGGTTGTCAGTATACATGTGGCAACTGCATGGTGCACATTACAGTTCATAGGTTAGTACTAACAACTGCCCTTGCAAGCCATTTTAAGCCTAGCTAATTATCCCTTGTAGGGCTCAAACCCTGCATCTTGTGTTTGTAAGGCAAGCACCTTAACCATTAGGCCACCCTCCCAACAATTTGATTTGTGGTTGTGCAGCATTTCCATTAGGGCAGGGTCCAAAACTGCTCTGCAGGCCAGGCACAGGTTGCTTCTCAGCAGCCTGTATGAGGCAGACTACAGTGACAGGACTTTCAGTCCTTCCATGTATATCATGCTTTGGAGGCCCTGGATTCTCTTGGTTTGAAACCTCTGTGGTCTCTTCAATTGCTGCAGGTGTCAGCTGAGGTACATACAGAAGGTTGATAAAGGATAATGAGGGAAACGTACTCACAAGCAAGAAGAGTGTATTGAGCAGATGGAAAGAGTACTTTGAGGGGTTGATGAATGAAGAGAATGAGAGGGAGAGAAGGTTGGATGATGTGCAGATAGTGAATCATGAAGTGCAGTGGATTAGCAAGGAAGAAGTAAGGATAGCTATGAAGAGGATGAAGAACGGAAAGGCTGTTGGTCCAGATGACATACCTTTGAAAGCATGGAGGTTTTTTAGGTGAAATGGCAGTGGAGTTTTTAACTAGATTGTTTAATGAAATCTTGGAAAGTGAGAGGATGCCTG
Organism: Protopterus annectens; assembly: GCF_019279795.1. NCBI lineage: Eukaryota > Metazoa > Chordata > Ceratodontiformes > Protopteridae > Protopterus > Protopterus annectens. The sequence continues at coordinate 1,337,739,174 of NC_056744.1, read as the reverse complement.
AGGAATGGAGAAAAAGTGTTTTGGTACCGATTTTTAAGAATAAGGGTGATGTGCAGAGCTGTAGTAACTACAGAGGGATTAAACTGATCAGTCACAGCATGAAGGTATGGGAAAGAGTAGTGGAAGCTAGGTTAAGAAGGGAGGTGATGATTAGTGATCAACAGTATGGTTTCATGCCAGGAAAGAGCACTACAGATGCGATGTTTGCTCTGAAAGTGTTGATGGAGAGGTACAGCGAAGGTCAGAAGGAGTTGCATTGTGTCTTTATGGATTTAGAGAAAGCATATGACAGGGTGCCTAGAGAGGAGTTGTGGTACTGTATGAGGAAGTCGGGAGTGTCAGAGAAGTATGTAAGAGTGGTACAGGACATGTACGAGTGTAGTGTGATAGCGGTGAGGTCTGCGGTGGGAGTGATGGATGTGTTTAAGGTGGAAGTGGGATTACATCAAGGATCAGCTCTGAGCCCTTTCTTATTTGCAATGGTGATGGACAGGATGACAGACGAGATCAGACAGGAGTCCCCGTGGATTATGATGTTTGCAGATGACATTGTGATCTGTAGTGAGAGTAGGGAACATGTGGAGGAGACCCTGGAGAGGTGGAGATATGCTCTAGAGAGAAGAGGAATGAAGGTCAGCAGGACTAAGACAGAATATATGTGTGTGAATGAGAGGGAAGATAGAGGAATGGTGAGGATGCCGGGAGTAGAGGTGGTGAAGGTGGATGAGTTTAAGTACTTGGGATCAACAGTTCAGAGTAATGGTGAGTGTGGAAGAGAGGTGAAGAAGAGAGTACCGGCAGGATGGAGTGGGTGGAGAAGAGTGCCAGGAGTGATTTGTGACAGACGAGTACCAGTAAAAGTGAAAGGGAAGGTCTACAAGAGGGTAGTGAGACCAGCTATGTTATATGGGTTGGAGACAGTGGCACTGACAAAAAGGCAGGAGTCAGAGCTTGAAGTGGCAGAGTTGAAGATGTTAAGATTTGCACTGGGTGTGACGAGGATGGACAGGATTAGGAATAAGTATATTAGAGTGTCAGCCCAGGTTGGAAGGTTTGTAGACAAAGCCAGAGAGGCAAGAGTACATTGGTTTGGACATGTGCTGAGGAGGAATCCAGATTATATTGGGAAAAAGATGCTAAGGATGAAGCTGCCAGGTAACAGGAAAAGAGGAAGGCCTAAGATAAGGTTTATGATTGTGGTGAGAGAGGGCATGCAAGTGGTTGGTGTGACAGAGCAAGATGCAGAGGACAGGAGGAAATGGAAACAGTTGATCTGCTGTGGCGACCCTTAATGGGAGCAACCGAAAGAAGAAGAAGAAAATTAGTAGATTCATTTAATTTGATTTCCTGTATATTTTATTAGAAATAATTATTAAAGCAGATTAATGCTTTTCTTGTATAGTTCGTATATTTGAGATAGATTTCAAAGAGAAAAAAACAAAACTAACAAGTTGTTGGACATTCATTAGTTCTTGCAGGTTTCTGTTAAAGAATTTGTATTGTGATCTGTTTTTCTGTTTTTTTTCATTCTTACATTAGTCTAAATTATTTTTTGAAGATCATTTTAGTGTTGGAGATATCCAGTCCATTTTTGGTAAAATATATCGCAAGTATTAGTTTTGTAAACAGTTGCCTCTTCTATGTTATCAAAAATTGTAATGCCACTTGAAAGATACATTTTTATATTTTGCAGGAAAAACTAGTTGTACCTTTATATTTGTTTATATATGTATTTTGATTAGAGACCATCATTTTCTCTTAATACAATGGTCAGAGCAGTCATTGCTAAATCTTATAATATTTTGTCTGTATTTCAAAGGCGTTTTAGACCAGACAGTTTGCAAGACTAGTTCTTTAACAAGGAAAGAAAGAAATGTTATTATTATAGATCTTGGAGGTGATGAGGTATTTGTTGGTGTTGGCTTACCTGTGGCTCTGTAAGCTCTTCCGGTACCATAAGAAAAACATCTTGAAAATTAAAGACAGGTATCCATGCAGTTACAAATGAAACTATCTTCACTCACTTCTTTTTTTTTCTGGGAGATCATAAATCCTTATATTACAACTTTTTGTTTATAATTTTCTAAGTCATCAGTTTTATTTTGCATCTAGATATTCTGTTTAATTAAAATATCTTTGTGTTTCTTCTTCATTGAGTCTTGCACCAATATAATTGCTTCCAAGTCTGTAATTTTCATTTACTGTTGTAACATTTATTTAAAAATGTCTGTTTAATACTATTCTCTCTTAGATTCTCTTGGAATGCATCCAGTTTTAAGGCTAATGCTTGAAGAGTAGAAATCACTTGTTGTATGTCTCTTTTTACTGACACATTAGTATGATTATGTTTACAGTTGCTCACGTTTCACTAGTAATACATTCAGTTTCCAAGATATGTTTGCAGGAAAATTTTAGTAAAAGTTCCCAAAATTGTGATATATGTATAACAGAGTACAGAGGAAACTTTTAGTATAAAAACATCTGATTAAAATATTTCCTGTTTTAATAAAATATAACTGCAGAGCTCAAAAAAACTGTGACTTTTACTGGGCCAGCTGCACTCTGCCCCTTTCTGTTATACAATTTATATAACCTAAAATAACACAAATTGTGTTTCTTTTCAGTCCCTGCCCATACTTCTGTCTTATGCAGATGTGTTTGGAGACACAGTCATTTAGGATAGAATACAGACTTGAAACATTTACATTCAAATCTATTAAGGGAACAGATGGAAAATGAGGGTCAAATTCCAGTTTACTTTGTCAGTGGTCTCAAATATCTTAGGGTAGTTACTGACAGAAAACATGTGGGATTATGCATTGGTTTAGACAAGGAATGTCACTGTATTTGCAGACAGTGTGAGTCATATTGAAATTTAGCAAGAAAAAGGATAAAATTGCATTGAACAGGTGGCAGCATTGTCAGTTGCAATAATACCAAGAAAAACAATTGTCACAATGGTATCATCAGACAGTCTCTTACATTGACTGCTACCAAAAATATAAAAAAAAAAAAAAACTTTGTGGCTATTGCTTGTGTTGTAATTAATGCAGTCAGTACTGGGACATATGAAAAGAATCAATGCAATATGTGTGTGTGTGTGTGTGTGTGTGAGTGTGTGTGTGTGTGTGTGTGTGTGTGTGTGTGTGTGTGTGTGTGTGTGTGTGTGTGTGTGTGTGTGTGTGTGTGTGTGTGTGTGTGTGTGTGTGTGTGTGTGTGTGTGTGTGTGTGTGTGTGTGTGTGTGTATGTGTGTGTGTGTGTGTGTGTGTGTGTGTGTGTGTGTGTGTGTGTGTGTGTGTGTGTGTGTGTGTGTGTGTTTGTGTGTGTGTGTGTTGTGTGTGTGTGTGTGTGTGTGTGTGTGTGTGTGTGTGTGTGTGTGTGTGTGTGTGTGTGTGTGTGTGTGCCTGTATGTGTGTGTGTGTGTGTGTGTGTGTGTGTGTGTGTGTGTGTGTGTGTGAGATTGAGTACATTCAGAGCATAACTAGTATACAATGGCTCATTCTGAATTCCTCTCATACCTTAGTGTCATACAGTATCCACTGTAGAGATTAGCAATTCACTGGCCCTGGAAGCTTTTTCAGCAGTATTCTATCACTTTTTTGTACATATGGAACCCAATTCTAGAGTAAAATGATCTATTAAACATAATCCTTATACTGAAGAAATGATATGACAATTCTTTATTCTATCCTATGTATTCAGCTATTTTATGAAAATAACAGATGGTCAAAGAAATGTCTGTCTACCTAAAAGCCTGCATCTTTCTTTCAATTGGCTATTCTGTTCAGTGGAGGCATGCGAATGTATAATGGTCAACAGCAGATGCTGAATGTGTTTGTTTCACCCTCTGCTGGCCAGAATATCTTCAATCAAATAAAGCAGAAATTATGCAGAAACAGTATTTTTGTTTGAGGTTTTATTAAATACACAGTTTGGCAGTGTAAATTAAAACTGTGTCATATACTGTGTATAAAACAGACAAATTAAATATAAAAACACCAATAAAAAGCGCAACAGCCCACAGGATAAATGTGAATGATCTGATGAATGGTCTGAATAAGTGAGTAGTGAAAGCGCTTACCGTATGTGCACAATAAAAGTTTTTTCATTAGAGTGAGTACTGGCGTTTATTGGGGTTCGTGGTTGCATCTGCTGCTCAGTTTGGTTTATTAGACAAATTAAATAGTTTTATGTCATAATTCTTTTCTCAGGGAAAAAAGTAGTAGAAGAGAATAATATCCAAGATATTTTCACACCCTAAGTGATTAAAAAAAGAAAATTATTATGTGCAACATATGAACACTATTAATAATGATGTAGTTACTTCATAGTGCATGTGAAAAATATTGCATCATTGCAAGTCTGACCCTGGTTGCTATGCTGTATAGATACCCACATAAAAAGTGTGCTTATTTCACAGAACTTAATTTTTTTTTTCATGAAAATTTACTAACTTGAAACTCCTCAAGGCATTTAAAAGAATTTATATGAGCAGCAAGTTCGAGGCCATCAATAGAATGTCTTGCCTTGCATCTGTCTGACAAAAAACAAATAGTTCAGGACTTACAGGATCAATCACACTGCATGAGGAAATCTTCAGAAAATCAATAACCTAATTCTTTACTCCTCCCAGCTTTGTATACAGAAAGAAAATGAACTCAGGCACTGCCTCTAAGCCATGCTACCCTTGATGTATGCCCTGAATATTATGTGACTGTGACCGCGCTCGTGCATGTGTGTGTGTGTGTGTGTGTGTGTGTGTGTGTGTGTGTGTGTGTGTGTGTGTGTGTGTGTGTGTGTGTGTGTGTGCGTGTTTTACATGTACGTCTGTATGTGTAAGTATGTATGTAAGTGTGTATGTGTGTCCGTGATCTGAGTAAGTGAGTGTATAAGGAAGAAAGGGAGCTGTGGGTTTTCGGTAAAATTACTTTGTCTGATAAATGCTTTAGTTTCAAATGAAATATTCTTTAGTGGTTCTAAAACCTACCGAAACCATGTCAAGTGCACAGAGGTTGAAAAGTTATATATCTTTTTTGTAGTTTTCTAAAGGTAAAACATTAAGCACATATTCTATATTATTTTTATTTTATTTTATTTTTTTATTTATTTTATTTAATTTTATTTGTAAATATGTAAGACATTTAGGCATATTTGCATATTTTTTCTGGTGACCTATACACACTGGTTTGTGACTATCCTTTATCTAAACAGTTTGCAAATGGAGATGGAGTGAATCAGCACCAAGAATGCAAGACGAAACCTTTAACACAATCAAAGCTTAATCTCCTGAACTCATCTACATGATAGTATATGATGCTAATAATTCAAAATGTAATTTGCAGTAGCAAAGTTGGTGATTTATGATTTTAACTATTATAATTGCATTTGTTCCATTTTCAAATAACTCTGTTCAGTTTATTTTTATTAGAGCTGATTTCAATACATTGCTGCATCTGTTATCATTTAATGAGGACAACAGGAATATTTTTGCACTGACCATACATCAGTCCCTCTGTGTATAAATATGTATTATATTTACTACACCAATTTACATATATATATATATATATATATATATATATATATATATATATATAAGGGTCTACTACCGGAGATCAAAATTACACTATTTCAAAATCCAGTAGTAGATGCCCTCTAACGCGAAAGTGCACTTCACCGAAAGTGCACTTTCGCAAGCACCACTAGAACGAACGGGCAATGTCCTCCACTGCGATGCGGTAGTCACGGCTCTTAGGGTTATGTCTTGGGTTAAGGACAGTGGACAGCCCTACTAGGTATCCACTATCCTTAACCCAAGCCCTAACCCTAAGATCCGTGACTACCGCACCACAATGGAGGACATAGGTCCACGACTACTGCACTGTGGAGGACATACAATTTCCTCCACTATAGTGCAGTAGTCATGGACCTTAGGGTTAGGGCTTGGGTTAAGGATAGTGGATAGCCCTACTAGCTATCCACTATCCTTAACCCAAGCCCTAACCCTAAGGTCCGTAACCGTTTGCTCAAGTGGTGTTCGTGAAAGTGCACTTTTGGTGAAGTGCACTTTCTCGTTAGTGGGCATCTACTACTGAATTTTGAAACATTCGATCTCCGGTAGTATACCCATATATACACACTGACCAGTTCAATACAGGCACATCAGTTCCAAGTATTCAAGAGCCACTGTCTCAAATCCAGGGATGTGAGTACCTTGAAGCTTTGGCCAGGCTGCTGCTTGTGCTCCAACTCAAATATGAATTTGGGAAGCTGCTTTGGGGAAGGGAGCACCAGTTGCCCACAAAATCAAATATGAGTTCAGGCAAGCAGCTGTGGGGAGGGAATGAAAGGGGATTTTTGAATTAAGAAGCAGGACAGGGAGTTTAGAGTTAGGGACTGGAATGGAATTTAGGTTTAGGGTTAGAGAAAGGGAAGAGAGTTTTAAGTTTTCGGAATCTGTGAGGAATTTAGGTTTGAGGGGTTGGAGTTTTAAAGTTAGGAAGTGATCAAGGAATTTAGGTTTAGGAAAAGATGGGGTTGGAGTTTTAGAGTTAACCACTGATCAGGGAATTTAAGTTTAGGGAGGGTTTGGGTTGGCGTTTTATAGTTATGGAATGAGTGAATTTAGATTTAGGGAGAGTTGGGGTTGGAGTCAGAGAATAATCAGGGAATTTAGGTATAGGGAGGGTTGGTGCTGGAGTTTTAGAGTTTGGGAATAATCAGGAACTTTAGAGTTTGGGAGAGTGGAGGTTTAGAGTAAGGGCCAAGGAGTCAGGTTTGGAAATGGGTGGAAGTTTTAGGTTTAGGATTTACATTCTAACAATTTTTAGGATTGACGTTTGGGAGGGCTATGTAAAAATGGGAGCTCAGGCTAGTGGGAATTAACTAGAGAACTTACTTTTTCAAGCACCATGAGTTACAAGCATGTGGTCACCTGTAGTAGACTCATAGTAACACAGTAGGCTTTGGGCTTTACACATCCAACATTCAAGATGGGGTACTGTTTGTATAGCAGTATACCTATGAGAGATATTTACTGCTAGAAAGCAAAACAAATATGAAGGCTGCTTTACAGCTCATCTAGTGCAGACTGGATGAGGTTATACCTAGGTAGGTTCAGCTTGGAGGGGATGAACTTCCTGTGTGCTTAACTCATTTGTTCTTACTGATCACCTCTTTTTTTTCAAGTTGGTGCAACTGTGGAGATAGTGTATAAAACTCA